>NC_045987.1:31053031-31075531 GCF_010909765.2 Amblyraja radiata
GGAGAGAGAGAGAGAGAGAGGTTGTGTCTGTCTCAGCTCCAGTGGCTGAGAAGTTTTTAAGCAGCCTTTGAAGGATTCTGTCGCTGGGAAAGGAACAGAGGCAGTGGGGATTCATAGTCTGACTTATTGTTGGACTGTTGAAACTTTCCAATGCTTTAAAGACTCCTCCATTTAGCGTGAAAATCCCTTGATAATTTTCTGCATTGTCGAGGGAGCAGGGTGCGGCTGTCATTGGCGGACTGCCAAGAGTGCCTGGATATCGAGGGTTTGAAGTTTTTCGGTGCCTTTGCGGTGTTTTGGCACTGATTCTCTGCCCTAAAGTCATTTTGCACAGTGCGGCTGCCTGGCTTAATGTGAAGACGGTGCTTTTGTGTTCGGCAAGAAAGGGCGACCTGGCATTCTGGAGTGGACGAGTTTGGAACTTTCCTTCTTCAGCTGGAGGACTTTGCTTTTTGAGGATTGCTTTGGACTGTGACTGTCCCTGGGGATTTAATTTGCTGAGCTGCTGGAGGGACGGGAGCTGGTTTGTGCCTCTGCCCGGATGGCGATGGCGGGGGCGCGGCAGAAGGTGAGGAGCTACGCAGCAGCGACATCAGCAGCGGAAGCGAGGCCATCTGAACATGAGCCTTATGTTGACTTGGACTGGGACAGTTTTGGTATCTCGGTTCAAACGGGGCCCCAGATGTCCAGGGGAGCAATTACGAAGGCTATGAATGCCCTTCTTGGTAGGGGGGCTATTGTCTCTTCCGAGCTCGAGAGGGGAAGGTTGAGATGATATTGAAGAAACGGGAGGATGTGGCCACAGTGGTGGAGAGGGGGATTTCAGTGGGGGGGGTCCATATACAGGTGGACCCATGGGTGTCCAGGGTGAGACCGGTTCTCCTGCGGAGTTGCCCTACATGTATTCCGGATGCGACACTCATTCCACACCTGTCTCAGATTGGGGAGGTGCGGTCTAAGTGCTTTAGGCTCATGCACCCTGGGGGGGACCCGGAGGAAAAAGGGATTCTCAGTTTCAAAAGGAGGGTGTTTGTAAAGGTGGGGGAGGGGGAAGGCGATGAGGGGAGTTTCGAGGTGGAGTGTAGGGGTCTCCCTAGAACCGTGCATTGGAGTTGGGGAAAGGCACGGTGTCATGCGTGCGGTGGTTATGGACATCTCCGTAGGGAATGTCCTAATCATGGGGTCGCTGCCAGAACCTCTAGCGCAGCGGCCCAGGAACGCACTGCTGGCCCATCAGCGGTGGCTCGTCATGCCTCGGAGGGGCGGGGTGGAATCGCTGACCTGGCTGGGGCTGCTGGCACTGCCTCGGTGATCCGGGGCAGTGGGGATAGCCCTTCTGGGTCTGTAGTTTCCGCCTTGGGGACCCGGGGCAGCGAGGCCCCCACCCCCTACATTCTGAACATGTGGGGGTGGCTGAAGGTGAGGCACAGGGGGAGGGAGGAGAGGAATGGGAGCAGCTGAAGAAGAGGAAGAAAAAGCAGAAAAAGATCACCCAAGCGAGTCAAAAGCAGATGGGTGTGCAACTGCCGAGTGCGGAGATCACCCAAGAGGTGCCTGTTAGCTCCAGGGAGGCCCAGAGTGAAACTGCCGTGGCCCAGCAAGGAGCTGAGGTGGCTCTGACGGGAGTAGGGAAGGTAACACGTGCGGGTGGTAAAGTGGCTGGGGGTAGTGTGGAGGCGGAAGACCCTTCCTTTATGGAGGTCACCACACCGCCGCATGCTAGTGGGACAAAAAGGAGGATTGGGCCTGGCGAGGAAGAGCATGGACGTGAGTCCAAAGTAAGGGGGGGTGCAGTTTTCCAGTCCTTCCACCACCGATGTGGGTGGAGGTCAGGAAATGACGTCTACTGGGTTGGAGGTTGAGCCTCCGCTTCAGGGTTCTCTCGAGGGTACCATAGGGTCAGGTGACGGGGTAGACCCCTCTGGAGCTGTGTCCTCTGGGCGGGGGGAGGTTCTTTCATCACAGGGGCCCTCCGAGGGAGGTATCTCATCGTGTGTTGATCTTGGCTCCCCTGGGGTTGCGTCCTCTGGGTCGGAGGAGGTCCCCTCGTTTCAGAGGCCTACTAAGGGTGTTAGCACGCAGGAGGGTGGGGTAAGCTCCCCTGGTAGTGTGGACCCTGAGACGGGGGATGAGCAGAGTCAGCCCGAGGGAGGGGGGCCGGGGGGAATGGTGTACCAATCAGTGCTCAATATTGGAGCCAGTGGAGGTGCCGAGGTGTGTATTGTACTGCCGGCTGAGTTGGCAGGGGAGAGAAAAAGACTGGTGGAGAGCCTCTGGGTGTTGCCAGTGGAGGGGGTGCTTTCGGTGCTGTGGAGGTCGGAGTTGATTCGGGCAGCGACCTTCTTTCGGATTCTGGGGGTGCCAGTTTACCACAGACCCTGGGGGTGCCTCTTGTTTTCTCTTCCCCAGGCCCAGATGTGGAGGGTGAGGACAGAGCGCAGGAGCCCAGCCAGGCAGTGGGCTGCGTGATGCGGATAGGGGCTTCGGGACCCTTCCCCGGCATTGATCCTGGGGGTGGTGACATGTCGGAGGAGGGGGAGAGGGATGGGGCCAGTTTGTGTGAAGGGGTTGGCGAAATTCCAGAGAGCTCTGGTCTTTCGACTTCTGAAAATGACCTTGGTGATGCTGAGCGTGTTGTGTCAGGTGCGAGAAACTTGGCCGATAACCCAGGAACCAAGGACGAGTCTCATGCAATTGTTATCTGCGAGTTGCTGGAATTCCTAAAAACAAGCCGCAGCAACAAAACAAAGGTTGAGGCTGCTAAGAGACGGTGGGGTGATCTGTCGGCCTTAGTTGAAACTCTCGAGGCTATCCTTGCCAGCGAGGATAGTGGTCTTCCAGGCTCTGAGCAGGGCCAGCTTAGGGGCTTTTTGGAGTTCCTAAGAGAGAGGGCTACGGAGCCCAGGAGAAGTGGGTGGATTTCAAACTAATGTACCAGTGCATTCACATTAGTTACCCTAAATTTAAACGGGAGTAGAGCGAGTTTTCGCAGATTCCAGCTTTTATCGGTCCTTAGGGAGGGGAAATTTGCAGTGTGTTTTCTGCAGGAGACGCATACTGTTGTCAGTGATGAACCCACCTGGAGATTGTAGTGGGAAGGTGAGGTCTATATGAGTCATCTTAGCTCAAATTCGAGTGGGGTGGCCATTCTGTTGGCTCAGAATTTCTTGCCCAATATTATAAAAGTGCAAGAAGTTGTGCCAGGACGTTTGCTCCATCTGGCCGTGAGCCTGGATGGCATGCCTTTGCATTTCATTAACGTGTATGCCCCCAGCTCCGGCACGATGCAGGCAGGCCTACTTCAGGAGGTGAGTGCTCTGTTGAGCACTATTGATAGGGGAGAGTGTGTCTTCCTTGGGGGGGACTTTAACTGCACACTTGAGGTGCGAGATCGTTCTGGTACTCAGTGTGCCCCTGCTGTAGCGAAGAAGCTGAGAGGGTTGATTGATTCTTTTGAGTTGGTTGATGTGTGGCGGGACCTCAACCCAGACTCCACTGCTTTTTCGCGGAGGTCTGAGGGCGGTGGATCCCGCATTGATCGAATATATATCTCCCGAGCGTTTGTTTCCCGTGTCTCAGCGGCCTCAATGCAGCTGGTGCCATGCTCGGACCATTGTCTGGTGCGTGCGGATTTTAATCCAGCGTGCGCTCGGGCCGGGTCTGCGTACTGGCAATTTAATAACCGGCTGCTGGAGGATCGGTGTTTCCGGGAGTCATTCAGTCGGTTTTGGGTGAGGTGGAGAGAGAGGCAGAGGTGCTTCTCTTCCCTTAGGCAGTGGTGGGATGTGGGGAAAGCTCACATCCGTATTTTTTGTAAGGAATACACGTGGGGGTCGACCGGGCGGCGGGACTCAGCGGTTGAGAAGCTTGAGAGGGAGCTGAGGGACGCAGAGTCTCGCCTGGGTCAGGTTGGAGGTGAATCTTGCGAATGGGATGTGTTTCATGAGAAGAAGGAAGCCTTGAGGAACCTGCAACTTGAGAGGTCCCGAGGCGCTTATGTGAGGGCGCGGGTCCAGATGCTGCACGATCTGGATCGAGCTTCGCCTTTCTTTTTCTCTCTGGAGAAAGGGCGGGGAGCCCGCAAACAGCTCGTGGAGCTGCTAGCAGATGATGGCTCCTCTGTCACGGATCCAGAGAGGATTAGTGCCTTGGTCAGGTCCTTTTATGGATCCCTGTTCACCGCAGGTAGAGTCAGTGGGGAAGCTCAGCAGGACCTGTGGGAGAGTCTACCGATTATTGATAGGGAGGAGGCCGATATTCTTGATGGCCCTTTATCTTTGGAGGAGTTGACTTGTGCATTGCATCAGCTCAAGAGGGGTAAGTCCCCGGGGCTGGATGGGCTGACGGTAGAGTTTGTAAGAGCTTTCTGGGGTATCCTGGGGGGTGATTACATGTTGGTTCTGGGGGAGAGCCTGGCGACCGGGGAGATGCCCCTCTCGTGGCGTAGAGCAGTTGTTGTCCTGCTGCCCAAGAAGGGGGAACTCCGCTTGTTGAAAAACTGGCGCCCGGTCTCTCTCCTATGCACAGAGTATAAAGTTTTTGCACGGGCGATGGCAAATCGCCTGGGCTCCGTGCTGTCTCAGTTGATTTACTATGACCAGTCCTACACAGTCCCTGGTTGGTCCATTCAGGATAACATCCACCTGGTTAGGGACCTGATTCATCTAGCACAGGGAACTGGTCAGTCAGCTGCTTTTCTGTCTCTTGA
Source organism: Amblyraja radiata (assembly GCF_010909765.2). NCBI lineage: Eukaryota > Metazoa > Chordata > Chondrichthyes > Rajiformes > Rajidae > Amblyraja > Amblyraja radiata. The sequence continues at coordinate 31,057,740 of NC_045987.1, forward strand.
TCAGGAGAAGGCTTTTGATAGGGTAGAGCATGAATACCTTTTCGGGACGTTGCAAGCGTTCGGATTTGGACCGCATTTTGTGGCCCGGGTCCACCTCTTGTATGCTGCAGTGGAGTGTCTTGTGAAGGTTAATGGTGCGTTGTTGGCTCCCTTTCATTTTGGGAGGGGGGTCCGTCAGGGGTGCCCCATGTCAGGTCAGTTGTACGCGGTCTGTGTGGAGCCGTTCCTGTGTCTTCTTCGGAGGAGGTTGACAGGCCTGGCCCTACCGGGCCCGGGGGTGGAGTTGGTTCTTTCGGCGTATGCCGATGATGTACTCCTTATGTTCACCGATCCTGGTGACCTGCGGAGGATGCGTGATTGCCAGAAGATATTCTCGGCTGCATCTTCTGCCAGGATTAATTGGAGCAAGTGCTCTGGACTTTTAGTGGGTCAGTGGCAGGTGGACTCCCTGCCAGAGGAGATGGCAATGTTTGCGTGGAGCACCACGCACCTCCTCTATCTGGGGGTGTACCTGAGTCCCACTGAGGATGCTTGGCCGGCAAACTGGCAGGAGTTGGAGACGAAAGTGGTTGCCAGGCTGGGGCGCTGGTCAGGCCTGCTTGGAGTTCTTTCTTTTCAGGGGAGGGTGTTGGTCATAAACCAGCTGGTGGCCTCCATGTTATGGTACCGGCTGGCTACTCTTGTCCCGCCTTCCATTTTTGTAAATGCTTTACAGATGAAGCTGGTGGATTTCTTTTGGGGAAATAGGAAGCACTGGGTTTCCGCAGCGGTCCTGAGTCTCCCGTTAGAGGAGGGGGGCCAGTCCTTGGTATGCGTGCGTACCCAGGTGGCGGCTCTCCGCCTCAGGACTCTGAGGAGGTATATGTATATAGAGAACCCCCCCAGATGGCACGTTTTGGCCACGTATTTTTTCCGACGGGGTCGTTGTCTAAGGGGGGTCTCGCGGCTCCCGGAGGCGGGCATCAGTCGACCCGCCCTAAGGGGCTTGCCTGTTTTCTACCGGGATGTGCTAAGAGTGAGGAATCTGGTTGTTTTCAGCCAGCGTGTTGCTCCATGAGGGGAGGGGGATGTTGCGGCTGCGGGAGTGGCCGGTCCTCACCAAATCATGGCGGGTGTCGAGGAGAGGCGCGAGCCTAGAGTGGTTTTGAATGAGCTCTTACCCGCTCCGTCAGATCTGCTCATCGGGCCTCGGTTCCGGGACATATCTCGGGCACCGGCTCCACACAACCTGAGCCGCCTTTCGGAGATGATTAGCGTGCCGTTTCGTGACGCGAAGAGACGCTCACTGTATAGAATGTTCCTGCACATTCTGCACCTCCTTGCCTTCGTCTCCCGTCCCGACACTCCATGGCGGACGGTGTTACCACCTGAAGGCGGGGAAGGTCCCCAGTGGGGGTCCCTCTACAAGGGAGTTGTCCCCCTTTACATTGGGGACCTGGGGTGGAGAGTGCTGCACGGAGCGGTGGCATGTAACAAACTTTTGAGTCGGTTCACGGACTCGTCCGCTGCCTGTATTTTTTGTGGCGAGGAAGAGACCGTGTTCCACATTTATATTTAGTGTGAGAGGCTACTGCCCCTGTATCAATATCTGAAGGGGTTGTTGCTAAAGTTCTGGTTACATTTTAGTCCTACGATACTTGTGTTTGGACACAAGGCAGGTTGTGGGGAGAGCCAAGTGGGAGGGTGGGACCTACCTGTCGGTCTACTCCTGGGCCTGGCCAAGATGGCCATACGCGGGTCCAGGCAGCAGGCGATGGATGGTCAGGCAAGGGTCGGCTGCTTGCCCCTCTTTCGGGCCTACGTACGTGCACGTGTGTCCCTGGAGAGGGAACATGCGGTGTTCACGGGGACTTTGGAGGTATTCCGTGGGCGCTGGTCACCGCGAGGGGTTGAGAGTATTGTGAATAATGATTGTAATGTTGTACTATAATGACACTTGGTATAATGTAATTTCGTTTTGTGTATGACGTGATCTGTTGTATTATTTGATGTGTTGAATAAAGTCTTGGAATAAAAATAAAAGAAAATTAAAAAAAATAAATAAAAAAAAAGAGAGAGAGAGAGAGAGAGAGAGAGAGAGAGAGAAAGGGGTATAGCAAATAAAGGTGAGATGTCAGGCTGGTTCAAAGAGTCATTTATTCAGTGGTAGTTGGTGCGCTAACTATAATACAATTTTGCTGTAGCTGAGCGAGGTTGTTACCTCGGGCTCAGCTACCAGTTGTCTCCGCTCGGTCTCGCGGTGAGAGAGCTTTAGTCCCAGGACAGTCCCTCTAGCCCATGACATCACGTGCCCGCCCTCGTATCTCCTGACGATGGTTCGAGCATGAGTGGCTCGTGTTTAGGCTGAAGCCACAGGACTTCCCCCCCGGAACCGGAGGAAGGAATAGAATGGTCGAGGGCGGCTCCTGCATGTGGGTCGGGGACACCCCGGGCGAGATTCGGGACGGAGGCTCCACGGGCGCAGTGACGCTCTGCGTGGGCGATCCCGAGGTACCGAGTGGTGCGAGAGGACCGATGCAGAAGCCGCCGGAGATAAAATAAACAAAACATTTCCTGAATCAGGCGTGGAAATGCAGTGAACATGACAAATTGCAGTACAATTAGTGTCCAAAGTTCAAATTGTCCATAGTGCAGTATAGTGTTGCAGTAGCAGACTCTGGCCTGAATGTGCTGCTGCAACCGGTGTTCAGGCTGCAGTGACGGCATCCGGCTGGAAGGTGGCGCTGTGGATGGCGGTGAGGCTGCAGTAACAGCATCCAACCGGAAGGTGGCGTTGTGGACGGCGGTGAGGCTGCAGTAACGGCCAAAGATCTTATACATAGATACATAGAAAATAGGTGCAGGAGTAGGCCATTCGGCCCTTCGAGCCTGCACCGCCATTCAATATGATCATGGCTGATCATCCAACTCAGTATCCTGTACCTGCCTTCTCTCCATACCCCCTGATCCCTTTAGCCATAAGGGCCACATCTAACTCCCTCTTAAATATAGGGTGATTTCACGAAAGGTCACTGGAGCGTAAATCCCCACTCACGTGACCGAAAATTTTAACTGGGGGACAAGCGTCACTTCCGGTACATGTTAGTGAATGGGAAAACACGCACTTTCACACCCGTTAAAAACATCGAAAACGGCCAGTTTTTGAGCTGCAATTAAGTGAGCCAGTCGGGGTGACCGTGAGGAACAGCTACCTAAATTTACAGTCCAAAAAAAAGATTGAAACTAAGGTAAATACAAGAGCGAGCTGAAGGTGTAAAAAAGGCGGAAGTGCTAGCGGACTTTTTTCTTGGAGATTTAAAGATCCAAAATATCGGGAATTATCGCGTTTGCTCGCTGCATTTCATCAAAAGTGGCATTATTGACTTTTTTATCTTTATTCATTTGTTATATGAAAAGTATTAAAAGTTAGAAACCCGTCAGTAAAATTGCAAAATCGCCCATGGTTCTCGGGTGGGTTTTAACATGCAAAATGAACACGCTTCTGAAGCTACATTTACCATTTAAATAATCGTAAGCTTGCATCTCAGTAAAATTTATTTCAAAACGCATTGATAGTTTACGATTATTTAAATGGTAAATGGAGCTTCAGAAGGTGTTCATTTTGCATGTTAAAACCCACCCGAGAACCATGGGCGATTTTGCAATTTTACTGACGGGTTTCTAACTTTTAATACTTTTCATATAACAAATGAATAAAGATAAAAAAGTCAATAATGCCACTTTTGATGAAATGCAGCGAGCAAACGCGATAATTCCCGATATTTTAGATCTTTAAATCTCCAAGAAAAAAGTCCGCTAGCACTTCCGCCTTTTTTACACCTTCAGCTCGCTCTTGTATTTACCTTAGTTTCTATCTTTATTTTGGACTGTAAATTTAGGTAGCTGTTCCTCACGGTCACCCCGACTGGCTCACTTAATTGCAGCTCAAAAACTGGCCGTTTTCGATGTTTTTAACGGGTGTGAAAGTGCGTGTTTTCCCATTCACTAACATGTACCGGAAGTGACGCTTGTCCCCCAGTTAAAATTTTCGGTCACGTGAGTGGGGATTTACGTTCCAGTGACCTTTCGTGAAATCACCCTATAGCCAATGAACTGGCCTCAACTACCCTCTGTGGCAGAGAGTTCCAGAGATTCACCACTCTCTGTGTGAAAAAGTTTCTTCTCATCTCGGTCCTAAAGGATTTCCCCCTTATCCTTAAGCTGTGACCCCTTGTCCTGGACTTCCCCAACATCGGGAACAATCTTCCTGCATCTAGCCTGTCCAACCCCATAAGAATTGTGTACGTTTCTATAAGATCCCCTCTCAATCTCCTAAATTCTAGAGAATATAAACCAAGTCTATCCAGTCTTTCTTCATATGAAAGTCCTGACATCCCAGGAATCAGTCTGGTGAACCTTCTCTGCACTCCCTCTATGGCTATAATGTCCTTCCTCAGATTTGGAGACCAAAACTGTACGCAATACTCCAGGTGTGGTCTCACCAAGACCTGTGCAACTGCAGTAGAACCTCCCTGCTCCTATACTCAAATCCTTTTGCTGTGAAAGCTAACATACCATTCGCTTTCTTCACTGCCTGCTGCACCTGCATGCCTACTTATAGATCTTTGGTAACGGCAGCCGATCGGACAGTGGCGCTGTTGCCGGCAAAGATTCTAGAGGAGCATAGGATCTTTGATGTAAACAATAATAATAATAATAATGGATGGGATTTATATAGCGCCTTTCTAGAATACTCAAGGCGCTTTACATCGCATTATTCATACACTCCTCAGTCACACTCGGTGGTGGTGAGCTACTTCGGTAGCCACAGCTGCCCTGGGGCAGACTGACGGAAGCGTGGCTGCTAATCTGCGCCTACGGCCCCTCCGACCACCACCAATGACTCACACACATTCACACACAGGCAAGGGTGGGTGAAGTGTCTTGCCCAAGGACACAACGACAGTATGCACTCCAAGCGGGATTCGAACCGGCTACCTTCCGGTCGCCAGCCGAACACTTAGCCCATTGCGCCATCTGTCGTCCCAATAATGGCGACGATGTGGGAGAACTCCCTCGGTACATAATAAGGTCTCCGTCCAACCGCCAGGAGCTCAATATCCCGACAACAGATCTTATCTTTCACAGTTATGTGACCTGGATTACACCATCTATTGTTCACAAGCCTTTCCACTCGCCTTCGGGTCTCTATCTGCTCGTACCGTAGTGAAGCCGGGGAGATCCACACAGGAATCCGGGATGATGTCCATCAACCACGTCTCGGTAAAACACATGAGACTGCACTCACGGTAGACCCGTTGGTTCTTCATAAGGGCCTCCAACTCCTCACACTTGTTAGGGAATGAGTTGACGTTCCCCATAAGGATCGATGGCAGAAACGGCTTGTATCTCCACCTCCAGGCCCTTAGCCTGGCCCTTAGCCTGGCACCTGCACGGCAACCACGGAACGGCTTCTTCAGCTCAGACGGAATATGGTGTTTTATTCCGTAAGCTGTCCGTCGCCACATAAGGAGTTCATCCCTCCTATACGCGACTCTACACATGCTGTGTAAAAATTACTGCACAGCAGCAGCAGCAGCAGCCAACGCACAAAACACACTAAAGCACTAAACAAAACTCTGAGCTACGTATCCAAGTCCTTGTCCTTGTCCTTCACAAACACTAAACCACACTAAATAAAACACTAAACAAAACACACTAAAACGCTAAAACAAAACTCGGAGCTACAAGGACTTGCTGTCTCTCAGTTCGGCGCATGCGTACTAATAGACCTCCTCCTGCTCTCCATCTCCGGGTGACTGCGGTTCTCCCCCTTGCTCTCACCCCTCATCCCCTTACGGACCCGACTGGCCACTAAAATGTGCCGGACTGTCAGAGCGTTGAGCAGCAGAATTACAGCGAAAGGGAGGAGCGGAGTTAAAACCATGTCGAGCCAGTCAAATGCCACCCAACCGAGGTCAGTGAAATAACTGGCCACCATGTCACAGCCCCACGGGACATTGTCGATGATTGTCTGGGGTTATTTTGTGAAGTAGCGGGGAACGTTTTCCAGACAGAGCAGAACGCCGGCTGTTGCCAGAACCACAGCCGCAGTTTTCCCGGTGCAATATTTAGTTTTCAGCTTCTGGCAACAAATGGCGACAAACCGATCAAAGGTGAAAGTGACGGTAAACCAGACAGAACAGTCGGTCGCTGCAGACCTCAGTACAAGGGTAACACTGCACACAGGGGTGATGGACAGGAAACTCCAATCAAAGTAATGAGATTTGATCCGATACAAAATGACCTCGGTGATGACGGCCAGTAGATCGGCCGCTGCCATGGCCACCAGGTAGCGAGTGGTGCAGGTGGAGAGGCCGCACTTTTACTGCGGAAAGGCAAGGGAACGGACACTGAGCATTTACTGAACACGTTCTCCGGGGCTGAACACCGGCTCGACTTTCAGCTAAAGATCAGGAGTGTTGGAGTCGGTGCGCGTCTGCAAGTTTAACAATGTCAGACCCAGCTCCGACTGTGCCCGACCTGCCTGCTTCAGGTGAGAAGAGATAAGGCGACGGGCGGTGTAAAGGGCGGGAAGGGAACGAGTAGCCACCTGCTACAATAGGCGGCATGGTCCTTTCTATAGTTAACCCTGCTCACAGTCGCTGATGGGGCCAGTTTCACAGACTTAACCGTGACCGGCCGCGTTTAACCAGGGCTCTGGGAACCCGGAGTCTGATGGGGACGAGAAGGGTTCCCGTGGGAGGGCAGGGACTACATGGAATCCGGCAGCAGAGTGGCTCCGTTAATGGATTCATTCCACAGTGAGTTCAGTTCAGTAACAACACACACGCACACCCGCCGGTAGTTCCGCGGCCACTGGTCCAGGAAATGGATCGAATTATTGACCAACAGGCGGTGGAATCCGACTGTGACCGACCCCACAATGAGACGTGTTCACGGGAGCGGGTGTTCACTCTGATCAATAACTCAGACACAGTGAACTTCACAATGTAAACCCATCCCAGTCACACCGTCCCGGAGAGCTGCCTGTTCCGAGCTCTGGGGCAATTCTGGGCAAAGTCCCACTGAAGGCAGGGATAACATTCCAGTGGGTCCCGAAAGTGAGAGAAAATGAAGGTTAGTTTCACCGTCTGAAAATCACAAAAATAACAGCATTAGTAGAATTTTAAATAACCACTCAGAGGATTGATACGCTTCACATATTCTTGTACAACGATCACCAGTTGGGAATCTTGTAACATGATCAGAATCAGGTTAATACACGGAGTTAAAATACTTAAATTGTTCTGCTCATTTGCCAGGGACTCCAACGGCAGCAATGATCACGTACAAGATTTCCTCCACGTCGAAATATTCCCTCAGCTTTCCCCCCATTTTCTCTGCCCAGCGACGTGTCCCCGTGAGCTACCGGCAGTCTCTCAGTATGCAATGCTGGGGCAGACCATTGCCGAAGATTTTATACCATGTTCCGTCTCCACCGGGACTGTAAAGTTTCATTAGAGTTTAAAAATAGAGAATTTGAAATTATTCGCAAACAGATGACATCGGCCAAGTTAATTCCCCACAGTAACTGGTTGTGATTTATTCAGGGAATTGATTGAGCAACTCCGAAGACTGGGAATTGTGGCCATACTGAGGGATGGAAATTGGGAGCGGCATTGTTCCAGCAAAGTGAATATTGTTTCAATCTACATCAGCCCCAAATCTGCAGCTCATGTTGTTTGTTTGATTTCCATCAATCCACTTCACTCAGCAAATCAATCCCAAATTCAAGGGACCCTCTCGTGGTTTCTGGTGCCCGGTTTGATGTTAGACTGGGCGACCCTTTTCCACAGCGTGAGGAATTGGTTCAACAGATCGCCTCTGTTTCACCACTCAATATGATCGCGGCTAATCTAACTGTATCCCCAACCACAGACTCCCGTCGACCCCGTTAACCATTCACTCCTTGCTTGCATGGAATGGATCTGACTTTGCCCTGGGACAATAACATTCTCTGCCTTCATCACCTCTGACACCAAAGACACACGACACTTAGAAAAACAGAAACATTGTCGCCTCAGAATTGTACTAAACGTAAATAAAACAATGAATGATTAAATGGCTTCAAATTGTTAAATTAACCAATATTATGAAGATATGTAAAAAAGCATACTATAATAAATTGTTAGAGAACAAAAAAAACAATATGAAAGTTTTATGGAACGTGCTAAATAGTATTATTAGAATTGGATCAAAAAATACAGGCTACCCTGAGTATTGTATTGAGGAAGACATGACAATAAATAACATGGATGATGCGCTTAATGGTTTTAACAAATTATTTGTAAATGTGGGACCAGATTTGGCAGAAAAAATTAATGACCCAGAAATAAAAGAAGGGGCAGATACTGATCTTTGGAATAGCGATACTAGCTCTATCTACCTTAGAGCAGTCGAAGGAAAATAAATCATAGACACTGTAAGAAAATGTAAACGCAAATCCTCTACTGATTGGAATGATATTGATATGATTATAATAAAAAACGTTATTGAAGAAATTACAGAACCATTAACTCATATTTGTAACTTGTCTTTTCAATCCGGTAAATTTCGGAACAAAATGAAAATAGCTAAAGTAATACCATTATATAAAACTGGGGATAGACACCATTTCACAAATTACAGGCCTGTTTCTTTACTCTCCCAATTCTCCAAGATCCTTGAAAAACATTTTACAGAAAGACTTGACAAACATAAGCTTTTGGTTGACAGTCAATATGGATTCCGGACAGACAGATCAACATCTATGGCACTAAACAGTAACTAATCGAGGAAATCGCAAATTGCATAGATAATTAAAAACTTGCAGTGGGAATATTCAGACTGAAAAAAAGCATTTGATACCGTAAATCAAAGATGTTATAGCGGAGCAAGATGGCCTACTCCTATGCAAAACACGTAGTACGGTCATGGCGATTATCGGACCCATTTTAGCACCAGCCTCCGCCATCTTGCTTCCGGCCAAAGATCGGATCTTTGCTTCCGCCTCCTCCCTGGCACCTAAAGAATCTTCTCTTTGTCCATATCTACTACTCCTGCTGTAAGTTGCTCCAATCGGCAATGTAGGCGACCCGACTTGTCTTTCTCCAGGTTCCCCGTGCGGGGAGTCTGGCCTGGATCAGCACGGCCGAGGCACCAAAGTGAACGCGCGGGGAGGTTTACAATGTTTTTTATTTAATGTTGTCCCCTGTAAAATAATGAAATAAAGTTCATAATTGGATATAAAAATCGGAAGAAATGTAAATGTGTGTGTTATTATTATTATATACATCTATCTCACATTCATGTTTGTGTGTTCATTCCAGCACAATCTAATCAGTTGTATGCACGCTGAATAAAACCATTCTTACGTTATACATCATTTGTAAATCTTGCTTAACCAAATTTAATTTTGTGAAATACTTAATTTAGATAACCCCACCATTTACAGACAGATCTCATTCCACTCTCTGGCTATTGGGAAGACCGGACCCATTTTATTGTTGAGAAACAACTCCATAGACATAAAAACATTAAGTAACATTCCAGGGCTAGAGCAACTGGAATCTTCATATTGCTATTATTTTCTCAAATACTGCAGGTGTGAGTGTGATTAGATGAATGAATTACAGAGTGCAAGTGCAATACAAATTCAACTCAAACACAGCATATGACCCATTTAAATATAAATTATTTAAAAAACATTAAAAAAGAAAATTACCAGTCAAGTTTTATAAACATTTTATTCTTTAAAAAGAACTAACAGAATTATGAATCTGACCCTATATCACACACAAACTGTTCGCCCGCAACGTTGATTACACTGCGGGTCGGGTCTGGTCGGTTCTGGTTACTACAATGATGCCCATTATCCGCTCCGTAGCGTACTACACGTCAGCCCATTGCATTTCGCAGGAGTGGCCTATCTTGCTCCGCAATAAGATCTTTGCCGTAAATCACGACATTTAACTCATAAAACTGGATTGGATTTCCCACATTTAGTCACGTTACAACCACAAACATAAATGTATTTTATTGGGATTTTATGTGATAGACCAACACAAAGTGGCGCACAATTGTGAAGTGGACGGAAAATTATACATGGTTTTCAAATTTTTTTACAAATAAAAAACTGAAAAGTGTGGCGTGCAAAAGTATTCAGCCCCCTTTACTCTGATACCCCTAAATAAAATCCAGTGCAACCAATTACCTTCAGAAGTCACCTAATTCGTAAATAGAGTCCACTTGTGAGTAATCTAATCTCAGTATAAATACAGCTGTTCTGTGAAGGTCTCAGAGGTTTTTTTTTGTTTTATTTATTTTATTAGAAGTTAATACAGTACAAAACAATACAGTGGTACCTAATTTTAGGTGCCAACTATGTCATCACGTAATACATTCTATGTACCTCTAGTTTTATGTTTTTGAAAAGGAAGTAAGAAAGACAAGAAAAAAATAGAGAAGAAAAGAGGGAAAATAGATAGTAGAACATAGAAAAACGTGAAGTGTGTATATAAGAAAAGAAAAGTAGAAATAGGAGAGAAAGATCCTTAAAAAAGAAATTTTCAAATCTTTATTCGGAGATGTAAATCTATCCACGACCTGACCTGAAATCAGTAATCTTTACGGTACTGCTGCATCACATGATTCCAAAAAGTCGATGAAAGGGGACCAACTCCTTAAGAATTGGTCATATTTATCTATTAGGCGGAGTCTCGTCTCTTCAAGGTGTGCTATGTCCATCATATTCCTAATTCACATTTTAATAGTTGTTTTAGTCAATTTCTTTCCAATTATTAACCCATCATTAAAAAAAACTTTTTGGTCCTTATTTAAATTGATATCTTCTACTATTATTCCAAAATATAATCCATTCCGTATTAGGTTCCATTCTTGACTTGAAAAGCTTTGTAAATATATCAAATATATCGCTCCAAAATTTATTCAACTTTGTACATCCTACAAATGAATGTGTTATATTAGCATTTTGAAACAAACATTTATTGCATCTGGGAGAGACGTTTGAGTAGAATTTATTCAACCTCATTTTGAATAATATTGTCTGTGTAATAGTTTAAATTGAATTAAATTATGTCTTGCATTAATGGAACAATTATGTGTGTTCATCAGATACTTTCCCCATCTATCTTTCGGGATCTTTATCATTAGTTCATGTTCCCAATCTTCTCTTAGTGCCTCTGTTGAGGGTAATTCCCTATTTAATATCTATCTATCTATCTATCTATCTATCTATCTATCTATCTATCTATCTATCTATCTATCTATCTATCTATCTATCTATCTATCTATCTATCTATCTATCTATCTATCTATCTATCTATCTATCTATCTATCTATCTATCTATCTATCTATCTATCTATCTATCTATCTATCTATCTATCTATCTATCTATCTATCTATCTATCTATCTATCTATTATATATTAAAACTCTGTGGCTGCCGCCGTCCGTCTGTCCGGCTGCCTTTCTGCCTTTTGATTCGTTCCATCGTGTGATGTCACAATGCCCAATGCTTGCAGATGTCCAATCGGAATGGATCCATTTACATGGACGCCTTTCTTCCTTGCCACGCCGAATCCAGACGCAGAATCGCCGAGATCTTTTCCATTTCGGTAGAGATTTCACTTTTCTTTCAAAGTATCTGCACCTGATTACATTTTGTCGTGTTTATGTACACATTTTTTATCAAATCCTTCTCCCCCCCCCAATATTTAAAAAAAAACTGGCTTCTCACCCATAGAAGCAGCCCCAGCCCCAGCCCCCGCCCCTGGTGAACGTTCCATCGTGTGATGTCACAATGCCCGATGCTCACTGGAATAAACACAGCTGTAATTTCTACATGGTGAAACCAAAATGTATAAAAAAGGCAGGTAGACAAAAATGCTGGAGAAACTCAGCGGGTGAGGCAGCATCTATGGAGCGAAGGAAATAGGCAACGTTTCGGGTCGAAACCCTTCTTCAGACGGATGTGAGGGTGGGGGAGGCGGGAAGAAGAAAGGAAGAGGTGGAGCCAGTGGGCTGAGGGAGAGCGGCGAAGGGGACGAGTAGGGAGGGACTACCTGAAATTAGAGAAGCCAATGTTCATACCGCTGGGGTGCAAACTGCCCAAGCGAAATATGAGGTGCTGTTCCTCCAAGTACCGGTGGTCCTCACTCTGGCCATGGAGGAGGCCCAGGACAGAAAGGTCAGATTCAGAATGGGAGGGGGAGTTGAAGTGCTGTGCCACCGGGAGATCAGGTTGGTTAATGTGGACCAAGCGGAGGTGTTGGGCGAAACGATCACCAAGCCTACGCTTGGTCTCACCGATGTAGATCAGCTGACACATAGAGCAGCGGATGCAATAGATGAGGTTGGAGGAGGTGCAGGTGAACTTCTGTCGCACCTGGAACGACTGCTTGGGTCCTTGAATGGAGTCGAGGGGGTAAAGCGACAAGTGTAGCATTTCTTGCGGTTGCATGGGAGAGGGGGTGGTTCAGGAGGGAAGGGTAGAATTGACCAGAGAGTTACGGAGGGAGCGATCTTTGCGGAAAGCAGACAGGGGAGGAGATGGGAAGATGTGGCTAGAGGTGAAGTCACGTTGTAGGTGGTGAAAATGACGGAGGACTATTTGTTGTATGTGACGGCTGGTAGGGTGGAAGGTGAGGACTAGGGGGACTCTGCCCTTGTTACGAGTGGGGGGATGGGGAGAGGGAGCAGTGTTACAGGATGTCGCAGAGACCCTGGTGCGAGCCTCATCTATGGTGGAGGAGGGGAACCCCCGTTCCCTGGAGAATGAGGACATCTCCGATGCCATGGTGTGGAACACCTCATCCTGGGAGCAGATGCGGCGTAGACGGAGGAATTGGGAGTAGGGGATGGAGTCCCCTGTATAAAAATGGGAGAGACGAAAGAAGGAGATGTCAGGCAAGCTGATTCAGTGTGATGCTTGCAGTATGTGGGAGGTCAAGGACACTGCTGGTGCGTCTGGCTGCTACAAATATGAGAAGTGCATCCAGGTACTGCTGCTGAAGGACCATGTTGGGGAACTGGAGAAGCAAGTGGATGACCTCAGGTTCGTCCGAGAAACTGAGTCGTTCCTCGACAAGTCCTACAGTAAGATTGTTACACCTAAGGTACTGGAAGAGAGAAGGTGGGTGATGGTGAGAAATGGAGGGAAGCATGGAAGGCAAACGTCCCCGGGTGTTGTACCTCTTGTGAACAGGTTCACCCACTTAGAAGCTGTCGGGTCAGAAGACGTTATTACACTGAGCGGCAGACTGGCTGGCGAAGCAAAAAGGGCTGTTGAACCAAAACCAAAGAGGCCAACATCAGGCAGTGTCATTGTAGTGGGAGACTCCATTGTGAGAGGTACGGACAGGGGTTTCTGCGACAACAGACGGGATTCGAGGATGGTGTGCTGCCTTCCTGGTGCCAGGATCCAGGACGTCATGGACAGTGCACAAAATCCTCAAGGGCGAAGGTGAACAGCCGGAAGTGGTAGTGCATGTCGACACAAACGATGTGGGAAAGAAGGGGATGAATATTCTGCTGCGTGACTTCAGAGAGCTCGGAAAAATGCTGAAAAGCAGGACCTCCAGGGTTGTTATCTTCGGTTTGCTTCCAGTTCCTCATGCTGGCGAGAGCAGGAACAGGGAGATACGGGACCTGAATGTGTGGCTGAGGAACTGGGGCACGGGGCAGGGATTTAGATTCTTAGATCACTGAGATCTGTTTTGGATTAAGGGGGAACTGTACAAAAGGGACAGATTGCATCTTAACAGGTGGGGGACCAGCATTCTGGCAGGCAGGTTTGCCACTGCTGCACGGGTGGTTTTAAACTGAATAAGGGGGGGGGGGGGGTGGGGTGTCAAATGGGATAGTCGAGGATGGAGTTAAAGGGAAAGGGTTTCTTAAATGTGTGAGCGTAGAGACAGAGGGGAGTGGAAATGAGGGTAGAAGCAATACCAAGGTGAAAAGTAAAAGTGGCAGGCAGACAAATCCAGGGCAAAAATCAAAAAGGGCCACTTTTCAACATAATTGTATAATGGATAAGAGTGTTGTAAAAACAAGCCTGAAGGCCTTGTGTCTCAATGCAAGGAGCATTCGTAATAAGGTGGATGAGTTGAATGTGCAGATGTCCCTCTCATCATTTTAAGGGGGGACTTGATAGAGGTTTTTAAAATGATGAGAGGGATAGACAGAGTTGACGTGGAAAAGCTTTTCCCACTGAGAGTAGGGAAGATTCAAACAAGGGGACATGACTTGAGAATTAAGGGACTGAAGTTTAGGGATAACATGAGGGGGAACTTCTTTACTCAGAGAGTGGTAGCTGTGTGGAATGAGCTTCCAGTGAAGGTGGTGGAGGCAGGTTCGTTTTTATCATTTAAAAATAAATTGGATAGTTATATGGATGGGAAAGGAATGGTGGGTTATGGTCTGAGCGCAGGTATATGGGACTAGGGGAGATTATGTGTTCGGCACGGACTAGAAGGGTCGAGATGGCCTGTTTCCGTGCTGTAATTGTTATATGGTTATATGTTATATGTTATATGGTTATAGCTATTAATGACTATGATATAGTTGGGATCACGGAGACATGGCTCCAGGGTGACCAAGGCTGGGAGCTGAACATCCAGGGATATTCAATATTCAGGAGGGATAGACAGAAAGGAAAAGGAGGTGGGGTAGCGTTGCTGGTTAGAGAGGAGATTAATGCAATAGAAAGGAAGGACATTAGCTTGGAGGATGTGGAATCGATATGGGTAGAGCTGCGAAACACTAAGGGGCAAAAAACGCTAGTGGGAGTTGTGTACAGGCCACCTAACAGTAGTAGTGGAGTTGGGGATGGCATCAAACAGTTAAATTAGAAATGCGTGCAACAAAGGTAAAATAGTTATAATGGGTGACTTCAATCTACATATAGATTGGGTGAATCAAATTGGCAAGGGTGCTGAGGAAGAGGATTTCTTGGAATGTATGCGGGATAGTTTTCTAAACCAACATGTAGAGGAACCAACGAGAGAGCAGGCTATTCTAGACTGGGTATTGAGTAATGAGGAAGGTTAAGTTAGCAATCTTGTTGTGCCCCTTGGGCAAGAGTGACCATAATATGGTTGAGTTCTTCATTAGGATGAAGAGTGACATTGTTAATTCAGAAACAAGGGTCCTGAACTTAAAGAAAGGTAACTTTGAAGGTATGAGACGTGAATTGGCCAAGATAGACTGGCAATTGATTCTTAAAGGGTTGACGGTGGATATGCAATGGAAGGCATTTAAAGACTGCATGGATGAGCTACAACAATTGTTCATCCCAATTTGGCAAAATAATGAATCAGGGAAGGTGGTGCATCCGTGGATAACAAGGGAAATCAGGGATAGTATCAAAACAAAAGATGAAGCATACAAATTAGCCATAAAAAGCAGACAACCAGAGGACTGGGAGAAATTCATAGTCCAGCAGAGGACAAAAGGCTTAATTAGGAAAGGGAAAATAGATTATGAAAGAAAACTGGCAGGGAACATAAAAACTGGCTGCAAAAGTTTTTATAGATATGTGGAGAGAAATAGATTAGTTAAAACAAATGTAGGTCCCTTGCAATCAGAAACAGGTGAATTGATCATGGGGAACAAGGACATGGCAAACCAATTGAATAACTACTTTGGTTCTGTCTTCACAAAGGAAGACATAAATAATCTGCCGGAAATAGCAGGGGACCGGGGGTCAAATGAGATGGAGGAACTGAGTGAAATCCAGGTTAGCCGGGAAGTGGTGTTGGGTAAATTGAATGGATTAAAGGCCGGTAAATCCCCAGGGCCAGATAGGCTGCATCTCAGAGTCCTAAGGAAGTAGCCCCAGAAATAGTGGATGCATTAGTGATAATTTTTCAAAACGCTTTAGATTCTGGAGTAGTTCCTGAGGATTGGTGGGTAGCTAATGTAACCCCACTTTTTAAAAAGGGAGGGAGAGAGAAAACGGGGAATTACAGACCAGTTAGCCTAACATTGGTAGTGGGGAAACTGCTAGAATCTATTATTAAAGATGGGATAGCAGCACATTTGGAAAGTGGTGAAATCATTGGACAAAGTCAGCATGGATTTATGAAAGGTAAATCATAGAATTTTTTGAGGATGTATCTAGTAGGTATTGGGGGTTCAGTGTTGATGTGGGTAGAGAACTGGCTGGCAGACAGGAAGCAAAGAGTAGGAGTAAACGGGTCCTTTTCACAATGGCAGGCAGTGACTAGTGGGGTACCGCAAGGCTCAGTGGTGGGACCCCAGCTATTTACAATAAATATTAATGATTTGGACAAGGGAATTGAATGCAACATCTCCAAGTATGCGGATGACACGAAGCTGGGGGGCAGTGTTAGCTGTGAGGAGGATGCTAGGAGGCTGCAAGGTGACTTGGATAGGCTGGGTGAGTGGGCAAATGCATGGCAGATGCAGTATCATGTGGATAAATGTGAGGTTATCCACTTTGGCGGCAAAAACAGGAAAGTAGACTATTATCTGAATGGTGGCCGATTAGGAAAAGGGGAGATGCAACGAGACCTGGGTGTCATGGTACACCAGTCATTAAAAGTAGGCATGCAGGTGCAGCAGGCAGTGAAGAAAGCGAATGGTATGTTAGCATTCATAGCAAAAGGATTTGAGTATAGGAGCAGGGAGGTTCTACTGCAGTTGTACAGGGTCTTGGTGAGACCACACCTGGAGTATTGTGTACAGTTTTGGTCTCCTAATCTGAGGAAAGACATTCATGCCATAGAAGAGAAGGTTCACCAGACTGATTCCTGGGATGTCAGGACTTTGATATGAAGAAAGACTGGATAGACTTGGCTTGTACTCACTAGAATTTAGAAGATTGAGGGGGGATCTTATAGAAACTTACAAAATTCTTAAAGGGTTGGTCAGGCTAGATGCAGGAAGATTGTTCCCGATGTTGGGGAAGTCCAGAACAAGGGGTCACAGTTTAAGGATAAGGGGGAAATCTTTTAGGACCGAGATGAGGAGAACATTTTTCACACAGAGAGTGGTGAATCTCTGGAATTCTCTGCCACAGAAGGTAGTTGAGGGCAGTTCATTGGTTAAGTTAGATGTGGCCCTTGTGGCTAAAGGGATCAGGGGTTATGGAGAGAAGGCAGGTACAGGATACCGAGTTGGATGATCAGCCATGATCATATTGAATGGCGGTGCAGGCTCGAAGGGCTGAATGGCCTACTCCTGCACCTATTTTCTATGTTTCTATGTTTCACTCTCCCCCTCCCTGTCTCTCTCTCCCTCTCCTCTATTTTCCCTCTCCCTCTCTCTCACTCTCTTTCCCTCTCCCTCTCTCTCTTTCCCGAATGGCCCATTCCTGCACCTATTTTCTATGTTCATTAAAATCTGACAATGTGCACTTTAACCACATGTGATTTATTGAATTACAAATCTCAAATTGTGGAGTAGATCAATAAATCAATTAAATCAATTAATCAATAAATAAATAAATGATGGGTCTTTGTCCCAAACATTATGGAGGGCACTGTAGGTGTTTGCGTGCATGGATGAGCGTGAGTTCAGGACTACACGCACCAACACACTTCACTCTCTCCCCACGCCTCTTTCTCTCTGTCTCTCACTGTTTCTCTCTCTCTATCTCTTTCTCTGTCTCTCTCTGTGTCTCTTTCTCTGTCTCTCCCTCTGTGTCTGTCTCTCTCTCTCTGTCTTCTCTGTCCCGGTCTCTCTCCCTCTCTGTCTCTCTCTCTGTCTCGCTGTCTCTCTCTCTCTGT
>NC_045987.1:31078031-31195906 GCF_010909765.2 Amblyraja radiata
TCTCTGTCCCACTCTCTGTATCTCACTCTCTGTCTCTCTTTCGCTCCTTTTTTCTCTCTGTCTCTCTCTGTCTCTTTCTCTGACCCTCTCTGTCTCTGGTCTCTCTCTGTTTCGCTCTGTCTCCCCCTCTCTCTCTGTATCTCTCACTCTCTGTTTCTCTCTCCTTCGCTGCCTCTCTCACTCTTTCCCACTCTCTATCTATATCTCTCTGTGTGTCTCTGGTCTCTCTTTCTCTCTCTCTGTTTCGCACTGTATGTCTCTCTGTCTCTTAGTCTGTCTCCCCCCCCCCTCTCTCTCTGGTCTATGTCTCTCTCTGTTTCTCTCTCTCTCTCTGTGTCTCTCTCACTGTCTCTCTCTATCTCCCTGTCTCCTCTCTCTGACCTACTCTGTCTGTCTGTCTGTCTCTCTCTCTCTATCCCCTGTCTGTCGCTCTCTGTCTCTCTCCGTCACTCTCTGTCTCTTTCTCTGCTCCCCTTTCTCTGTCCTTCTCTCTGTGTCTCTCTTTCTGAGTCTGCCTCTCTCTTTCTTTCTCCCTTTCACTCCCACTCTCTGTCTCTCTCTCCATCTCTCTCTCTCTCCCTCTTTCACTTTCTCCTCATTCTGTCTCTCTCTCCCTCTCAGTCTCTCTCTCTCTCTCTCTGCCCCCCCCCCCTATCTCTCTCTGCCCCAGTCTCTCTGTCTCTCTCCCTCTCTCTGTCTGTCTCTCTCTCTCTCTCTGTCCCGGTCTCTCTGTCTCTCTCCCTCTCTCTGTCTGTCTCTCTCTCTCTCTCTGTCCCGGTCTCTCTATCTCTCTCCCTCTCTCTGTCTGTCTCTCTCTCTCTCTGTCCTGGTCTCTCTGTCTGTCTGTCTCTCTCTCTGTCCCACTGTCGCTCTGTCTCCCTCTTTCTCTCATCTCTCTGTCTCTCTCCCTCTGTCACACTCTCTCTCTCACTCTCTTGTCACACTCTCTCTCTCCCTCTCTCTTTCTCTGACCCTCTGTCTCTTTCTCTCTCGCACTCTCTCTTTCTCTGACCCTCTGTCTCTCTCTCTGTCTATCTCTCTCTCTCTCGCACTCTATCGCTGCCTCTGTCTCTCTGGTCTCTCTCTTTTTCTCGCTCTCTCTCTCCCTCTCTGTCTCTCTAATTCTGTCACTCTTTCTCTTTCTCTCTCCCTCCCTCTCTCTCTCTCTCTGTCTCTCTCTGCGTCTCTCATTCTCTTTCTCCCTGTCTCTC
Organism: Amblyraja radiata; assembly: GCF_010909765.2. NCBI lineage: Eukaryota > Metazoa > Chordata > Chondrichthyes > Rajiformes > Rajidae > Amblyraja > Amblyraja radiata. The sequence continues at coordinate 31,079,243 of NC_045987.1, forward strand.
TCTCTCTCACTGTCTCTCAGTCTGTCTGTCTCACTGTTTCTCTCTCTCTGTTCCCATCTCTCCGTCTCCCCCCTCTCTCTGTCTCTCTCCCTGTCACTCTCTGTGTGTCTCTCTCCCTCTCTTTCTCTGTCCCCCCTCTCTCTCTGTCTATCTCTGTCTCTCTCATTCTCTCACTCTTTCTCTCACTCTCTCTCATTGTCTGTCTGTCTCACTCTCTCTGTTTCTCTCTCTGTATCTCTGTCCCCCTCACTGTCTTCTCCCCTCTCTCTGTCACTCTCTCTCTCTCTCACCCTCTTGTCACAGTCTCTCCTCTGTCTCTCTCTGTCTGTCTCTCTCTGTCTTTCTCTGTCCCTCTCTCTCTCGCTGAGTGTCTCTCTCTCTTTCTCTCTCCCTATCTCTCTCACTGCCTCTCTCTCTGTCTCTTTCTCTCTCTCCCTCTGTCTCTTTTACTCTCCTCATTCTGTCTCTCTCTCACATTCTCATTCTCACTCTCTCTGTTTCTGTCTTTCTGAGCCTCTCTCGCTCTTTCTCTCCCCCCCCTCTCTCTCGCTGCCTCCCGCTCTCCCTTTCTCACACTCTGTCTGCCTGTCTCTCAATTCAATTTTCAATTTCAATTAAAAAACTTTATTGGCATGATAAAAAAACTGTTATATTGCCAAAGTATAAAACATGACATACATATTTGAAATGCCTAAGTATAAATACAAGTATACAGTGCATGGATAGATATGTCCCTGTACATAAACTTGCAATAGGTCTCTCTCTGTCTGGTCTCTCTCTTTCTCTCTCTGTCTCTATCTCTGTCTGTTTCACCCTCACTCTCTGTGTCTCTGTCTCCCTCTCTCATTCGGTCTCTCTCACCATTTCTCTCTCTGTCTCTCTGTATCTCTCTTTCTGTTTATCTGTCTGTCTCTCCCTCTCTGTCCCACTCTGTCTCCATCTTTCTCTCTCTCATCTCCCCCTCTGTCACACTCTGTCTCTCTCCCTCTCTCTCTCTCTGACCCTCTGTCTCACTCTCTCTCTCTGTGTGTCTCTCTCTCTCTATCTCTCTCTCTCTCGCTCTCTCTGTCTGGTCTCTCTCTGTTTCTCTGTCTCCCTCTCTCTCTGTCTCTAAGTGTCGCTCTCTCTTTCTCTCTCCCTCTCTCTGCCTCTCTATCTCTGGTCTCTCTCTGTCTCTTTTTCACTCTCCGTTTCTCGCTGTTTCTCTCTCCGTCTCTCTCTCTGTCTCTCTCTCTGTCTGTCTCCCTCTGTGTCTCTCTCTCTGTGTCTCTCTTTCTCTATCTCTCTTTCTCTATCTCTCTCTCTCTCTGTCCGTCTCTCTCTATCTCTCTGTCTCTCTCTTTCTATCTCTGCCTCTCACTCTGTTTCTCTCTGTCTCTCCGTCGTTGTCTCTTTCGCTCTTTTTTGTCTCCCTCTGTCTCACTGTCTCGTTCTCTGACCCTCTCTGTCTCCCCCCCTCTCTCTGTGTCTCTCTCTGTCTCTGGTCTCTCTCTCTCTCTCTCTCTCTGAGTCGGTCTCTCTTCCTCTCTCCCTCTCTCTTTCTCGCTGCCTCTCTGTCTATGTCTCTGGTCTCTCTCTCTCTCTCTGTTTCTCAGTATATGTCTCTCTCTGTCTCTCAGTGTATGTCTCTCTCTGTCTCTCAGTGTATGTCTCTCTGTCTCTGCCTGTCTGCCTCTCTCTCTCTGCCCCCCTCTCTCTCTCTCTCTCTCTCTTTCCCACTCTGTCTCTCACTGTCTCTCTCTCTCTTGTCTCTCTAAGTCTGTCTCTCACTCTTTCCCTCTCCCCCTCTCTCTCGCTGCCTCTCTCTCTCTGTCTCTCCCTCTGTCTCCCACTCTCTGTCTGCACCTCTCTGTTTCTGTCTGTCTCTCTCTTTCTGTGCCTCTCTCTCTGATTCTGTTTCTGTGCCTCTCTGATTATCTCTGTCTCTTTCTCTCTGTATCTCTCTCTTTCTCTCTGTATCTCTCTCTCTATGTCTCTCTCTTCCAGTCTCTCTCTTTCTCTCTCCCTCTCTCTGTCCCTCTGTCTCACTTTCTCTCTCTCTCCTCTGTCTGTCTGTCTCTCTCTCTATCCCTCTCTCTGTGTCTCTCTCTCTATCCCTCTCTCTGTGTCTCTCTCTCTCTCCCTCTCTCTCACTGCCTCTCTCTCTTGCTGCTTCTCTCTCTCTGTCTCCCTGTCTCTCTCTCTCTCTCTGTGTGTCCCTCTCCGTCTCTCTCTCCCTCTGTCTCTCTTTCTGATTCCTGTCTGTCTCTCACTGTCTCTCTCTTTCTCTGTCCCTCTCTCTCTCTCTCTCTCTCTGTTCTCTTTCTGAGTCTGTCTCTCGCTCTTTGTCTCTCCCTCTCCGCCTATGTCGCTATATTTTTCTCTCTCCGTCTCACACTTTCTCTCTGTCTGCCTCTCTATGTCTCAATATTTCTGTATCTCTATATCTGTCTCTCTCTATCTGTTTCTCTCTCTCTGTCTCTCTCTCTCTCTCTCTCTCTCTCACTGTCTCTCACTGTCTGTCTCTGCATCTCTCTCTCTGTCTCTCTATCTATCTCTCCCTCTCTCTGTGTCTCTGTCTCTCTATCTCTCCCTCTGTCTCTCTCTCTCTGTCTCTCTGTCCCGCTATCTCTCTCTATCTCCCTCTTTCTTTCTTTCTCTGTCTCTCTCTCTATCATCTCTCTCTCACTGTCTCTCTCTGCCTCTCTCTCTCTGTGTCTCTCTCTGTCTCTCCCTCTATCTGTGTGTCTCTCTCTCTCTCTGAGTGTCTCTCCCTCTCTCTCTCTCGCTGCCTCTTTCTCTGTCTCTGTCTCACTCCCTCTCTCTCCCACTCTGTCTCTGTCTCTCTATGTCTCTCTTTCACTCCCTGTTTCTCTCTAACTCTCTGTCTCTCTGATTCTCTTTCTCTGTCTCAGTCTCTCTCTCTCTCTCTCTCTGTGTCTGTCTCTCTGTCCCCCCTGTGTCTGTCCATATCTCTCTATCTTGTCTCTCTCTCTCTCTGTCTCTCATTCTGTTTCTCTCTGTCTGTCTGTCTCTCTCTCTCTTTGTCCCACCCTCTGTCTCTCACTCTCTTTCTATCTTTCTCACTGTCTCTCTCTCTGTCTCTGCATCTCTCTGTCTCTCTCAGTCCGGTCCGCTCCCACTCCCCTCATCCCCGACAATACTCCCCACCAGATGGGGGGGGGGGGGGGGGAGGAGGGGACTCACCGGCACCCTGGCCGCACTCAATGGCCGCTCACGCCCCCGTCTCTCCGTCCACAGCAACGGCTCCTAAACCCTGCAGGAGGGGAACACAGAGGGTCAACAAGCTGGCAAACAGGACATTACTGATGCGTCAACATTACTGGTGCCTGAAAGGGGGGAGGGGGGTGTCAGTGGGTCAGTGCGGGGGTGAGTCAGTGGAGGAGGAGTGTGGGGGATGGGGGGAGTGAGGGTCTAAGGGGGTGAGGCGTGAGGGGTAAGATGGGTGAGGGAGGGAGGGGTGAGGTGGATGATGGGGTGAGTGGTGTGAGCGGAGGTGGGGGTTGGGGGTGAGCTGGGGGTGAGCGGGTGGAGGGGATTGAGGGGGTGAGGAGGGCGTTGGGGGGGTGAGGGGAATTGGGGAGGGGGTAGGTTTGAGGAGGTGAGGGGAGATAGAAACAAAGAAATTAGGTGCAGGAGTAGGCCATTCGCCCCTTCGAGCCGGCACCGCAATTCAATATGATTATGGCTGATCATCAAACTCAGTATCCTGTACCTGCCTTCTCTCCATACCCCCTGATCCCTTTAGCCACAAGGGCCACCTCTAACTCCCTCTTAAATATAGGGGGGTTGCACATAAGGTCACTGGGTCATAGGGCTTGACGCACGGAGCATCTCAATCCATCTGGAGGACATCCGTCACTTCCGGTATATGTTATTAATGCTAGAAACGCATTATTTGTGTTTTTCTTGATTCCTTTGGTATCTAAAAATTCTCAGAAGTGATAAATCTGGCTGTAAATTTTTCTTCAGATGTGTTTTCATTTTGTAGGTAAAAACCGACTTGGGAACCATGGGAGATTTTAAAAAATTACAGCCAGATTTATCACTTCTGAAACTTTTTAGATGCCAAAGGAATCAAGAAAAACACAAATAATGCCTTAGTTGATGAAATGCAGTGAGCAAACGGCCAATGTTCGCCAAGCTGGGAAGTTGGGATGTAATGTTAAAATTGTACAAGGCATTGGTAATTCTGGAGTATGGTGTACAATTTTGGTCGCCTAATTATAGGAAGGATGTCAACAAAATAGAGAGAGTACAGAGGAGATTTACTAGAATGTTGCCTGGGTTTCAGCAACTAAGTTACAGAGAAAGGTTGAACAAGTTAGGGCTTTATTCTTTGGAGCGCAGAAGGTTAAGGGGGGACTTGATAGAGGTTTTTAAAATGATGAGAGGGATAGACAGAGTTGACGTGGAAAAGCTTTTCCCACTGAGAGTAGGGAAGATTCAAACAAGGGGACATGACTTGAGAATTAAGGGACTGAAGTTTAGGGGTAACATGAGGGGGAACTTCTTTACTCAGAGAGTGGTAGCTGTGAAGGTGGTAGAGGCAGGTTCGTTTTTATCATTTAAAATAAATTGGATAGTTATATGGATGGGAAAGGAATGGAGGGTTATGGTCTGAGCGCAGGTATATGGGACTAGGGGAGATTATGTGTTCGGCACGGACTAGAGGGGTCGAGATTGCCTGTTTCCGTGCTGTAATTGTTATATGGTTATTATATTATTATAAGCACTCTGGCTGTTGTTGTCCCTTCAGCTTTCGCTTCTATCTAGTCATTTCTCCTCACTTTTGGAATTGTGAAGTAGGCTAAATGTCTCACACGCTAATCCCGATTTCCATAATTATTTACAGCAAAAATTGTCATTTTCGGCGGGTTTTTACGGGCCCGCTAAGGTGGAAACAATGGTAAGTGCCTACCTGCAGTTCATCGCGTGTACTCCATTTGGAGTAGCGTGGGAACAGTACGGGTCATGGGTCGTGACCCGACTGCCGTGAAACCTCCCTATAGCCAATGAACTGGCCTCAACTACCTTCTGTGGCAGAGAATTCCACAGATTCACCACTCTCTGTGTAAAACATGTTTTTCTCATCTCGGTCCTAAAAGATTTCCCCCTTATCCTTAAATAAGGGAGGGAGGGGTGAAGGGGGGTTGATGGGCTGAGGTGCGTGGGGTGAGGGGGGGGGGTCGAGAGGTTTGCGGGGTGAAGGGGGACGGTAGGGAGGGACTGAGTGGGTGAGGGGTGTGGAGGGGGTTGAGGGGAAGCGAACTCCTCGTACTACCATGGCGGCGTTCAACATCCCCGACACACCGCTCTAAGCGCCAACCCCAGTGACGGACGGTCAGTGAGTGTGAGTCTCCCGGTGCTAGGCCGGAGACTGGAACCGCCCCCGCCCGCCTTGCGTCATGACGTCAGCCCGCCCGCCCGGCAGCGTGATGTCACCCCGCCCGCCGTGCGTCGTGACGTCTGCCCGCCAGCCCGCCCGCCCGGCACCCGATCCCCAGCAAATATTTTTCTCAACATCTTTGGTGAAGGGAGCCGGCGGATGGTCCTCCAGGTGGGCGAGCGGATCACAGATGGTCCTCCAGCACAGGCGGGGTGAGCCGAGCGCCGATGGTCCTACAGGCGGGGTGAGCCGAGCGAGGCTGGGCCTGAGCAAGAGAGAGAGAGAGACAGAGGGAGAGAAAGAGAGAGATAATTAGAGACAGAGAGAGAGTGAGACAGAGATATAGAGACGGAGAGTGGGGAGGGAGGGAGAGAGAGTGACAGTCAAAGACATAGAAAGAGAGACAGAGAGAGAGAAAGAGAGTGAGACAGATAGAGAGAGAGCGTGGGAAGGGGTGGAGAGAGAGAGAGGGGGAGAGAGAGAGAGAGAGACGGAGACGGAGACAGGGAGAGAGAGAGTGTGGAGGGAGGGAGGAGAGGGGTGAGAGGTTGGAGGTGGAAAGGGGGTGAAGTGAGTAGCGGCGAAACAGGGAGCAAAGGGAGGATTGAAGGGGGAGTGGGTTTGGTGCCGAGGGGGATGAATGGGAGGGCAGGGAACGGGGGGAAAGAGAGGTCAAGTGAGCCAAGGAAGGGGTTAGGGAGCCAGGTGGGGGTGGGTTCATATTGTTTGGGGGAGGGAGCAAAGGGGGAGAAGGAGTTGGCGGCAGGGGTAAGGGGCAGGGAGCAACAGGGAGGCGGTCACATTGTTTGGGGGTGGGGAGGGTGTTGCCGTTTAGGAAGTCAAACCAGGGCAGGGTCTTCACTGTGAATGGCGGGGGGCTGGGGGAAGGTGTGGAGCCGAGGGATCGAGGAGTGCAGGTAAGAGTTGGGCCGAAGGGCCTCTTTCCAAAGCTGTATCACTGTGTATCTATGACAAAGTGCTGGAGTAACTCAGCGGGTCAGGCAGCATCTGTGGAGAGATTGAATGGGTGACATCTTGGGTCGAGACCCTTCTTTGGTTTAGTTTAGTTTAGAGATGCAGCGTGGAAACAGGTCTTTCAGCACGCCGACCAGCGATCACCCTGTACACTAGGACTATCCTACGCACATTAGGGACAATTTAACAATTTTGCCGAGGCCAATTAATCTACAACCCTGAATGTCTTTGAAATGTTGGAGGAAACCGGAACACCCAGAGTAAAAACCCACGCAGGTCACGGGGAGAATGTATAAACTCCACACAGACAGCACCCGTAGTCAGGATTGAACCCAGGTCTCTGGCGGTGAGGCAACAACTGTACTGCTGCGCCACTGCGCGTCGCAGAATTATATAACGGTTTCCTCCGCCATAAAGGCACCCAATATGTGCTAGTAATGTCCTGTTTGCCAACTTGTTGACCCTCTGTGTTCCCCTCCTGCAGGGTTTAGGAGCCGTTGCTGTGGACAGAGAGACGGGGATGTGAGCGGCCATTGATGGCGGCCAGGGTGCCGGTGAGCCCCCCCCCCCCCCCATCTGCTCGGTGTGCGGGCTGTGCTTCGATGGAGGACCATATGATGGGGCACAACAAGGAGAAGCGTTATGAGTGTGAAGTGTGTGGCAAGGCCTGGCGGAGCCCGAGCCGGCTGGAGATCCACCGGCGGGTTCACACGGGAGAACGCCCCTTCGACTGCTCGGAGTGCGGCAAGGGCTTCACCCGCTACGACCACCTGCTGCAGCACAACCGCGTGCACGCCAGCGAAAGGCCCTTCATCTGCTCCGCCTGCGGCAAGAGCTTCACCCGCTATGCCAACCTGCAGCAGCACAACAGCATGCACTCCGGCGAGAGGCCCTTTACCTGCTCTGCCTGTGGCAAGAGCTTCAAGACGGCGAATCACCTGAAGGTGCACCGGCGGGTGCACACGGGTGAGAAGCCCTATGACTGCTCCACCTGCGGCAAGAACTTTGCCCAGTTGTCGGGGCTGCAGGAGCACTGGCGGGTGCACAGCAGTGAGCGGCCCTTCACCTGCTCCGACTGCGGCAAAGGCTTCAAGTCGTCGCCGGACCTGAAGTTGCACAGGCGCGTGCACACCGGGGAGCGGCCCTACACCTGCGCCCAGTGCGGCAAGGGCTTCACCCAGTCCAGCAACCTGCTGTCCCACAAGCGCACCCACACCGGTGAGCGACCCTACATCTGCGCCCAGTGCGGCAAGGATTTCACCCACTCCACCAGGCTGCTGTCCCACCAGCGCATCCACACCGGCGAGCGACCCTACACCTGCAGTTACTGCGGCAAGGGCTTCATCTGCTCCAGCAAGCTGCTGGTGCACCAGCGCACCCACACCGGCGAGCGCCCCTTCACCTGCACCCAGTGTGGCAAGGGCTTCACCCGCTCCTGTACCCTGCTGGTGCACCAGCGCAACCACACTGGCGAGCGTCCCTACACCTGCAGCTACTGCGGCAAGGGCTTCACCCAGTCCAGTCACTTGCTATCCCACCAGCGCACCCACAACGGCGAGCGTCCCTACACCTGCAGCTACTGCGGCAAGGGCTTCATCTGCTCCAACAAGCTGCTGTCCCACCAGTGCAACCACACCGGTGAGCGACCCTACATCTGCGCCCAGTGCGGCAAGGATTTCACCCACTCCACCACCCTGCTGGAGCACCAGCGCACCCACACCAGCGAGCGCCCCTTCACCTGCACCCAGTGCGGCAAGGGTTTCACCCGCTCCTCCAGGCTGCTGTCCCACCAGTGCACCCACACCGGCGAGCGTCCCTACACCTGCGCCCAGTGCGGTAAGGGCTTCACCCGCCCTGGCACCCTGCTGGAGCACCAGCGCACCCACACCGGCGAGCACCCCTATACCTGCAGCTACTGCGGCAAGGGCTTCACCCGATCCTCCAGGCTGCTGTCCCACCAGCGGGTGCATGCCGGCGACCGTCCCGTCCCCAGCCCGGTGTGTGGAGAGCGCTTTGCCATGGCCTCCCACGCCCTGTCTCACCAGCGCGTGCACACCAGTGGTCAGCCCTATGACTGCCCGTACTGCGGTGAGGAGTTTGACAGCTCGCGGGGGTTGCGGCAGCACCGGCGGACCCACGCCGGCCTTGCAGCTGCTCCCACTGTGACAAGAGAGCATGGGGCTGCTGGAGCACCAGCGGATACACACCGGAGAGAGACTCATTGTGTGCGCTGAGTGTGGCAAGGGTTTCGCCCGCCTTGACCACCTGCTGGAGCACCGACGAGTCCACACCGGCCAGCGCGCCCTCACCTGCCCGCTCTGCGGCAAGGCGTTTGTCTGCTCCTCCAGCCTGCTGGCACACCGCCACATGGATAGATAGGCGCTGTTTAGGTAGACACAAAATGTTGGAAGGAATGGGTAACGTTTCAGGGTCGAGACCCATCTTCAGTGTCGACCCGAAACGTCACCCATTCTTTGGGTCCAGAGATGCTGCCTGACCCGCCCACTGAGTTACTCCAGCACTCTGTGAATGCCACCTATCCATGTTCTCCAGAGATGCTGCCTGACCTGCCGAGTTACTCCAGCACTCTGTGAATGCCACCTATCCATGTTCTCCACAGATGCTGCCTTCAGCACTTTGTGTTAGTCATAGAGTGATACAGTGTGGAAACAGGCCCTTCAGCCCAACTTGCCCACACAGACCAACATGTCCCAGCTATACTATTCCCACCTGCCTGCGTTTGGTCCATATCCCTCCAAACTTGTCCTCTCCATGTAACTGTCTAACTGTTTCTTGGGATAGTCACAGCCTCAACTACCTCCTCTGACAGTTTGTTCCATACTCTCACCATCCTCTGTGTGAAAAAGTCACCTCTCAGTTTCCTTTTAAATCTTTTCCCCTTCACCTTGAACCCATGTCCTCTGGCCCTCGATTCCCCCACTCTGGGCAAGAGATTCTATGCATCTAACTAAATTGTGTTCAACGCAAGATTCCAGCATCTGCAGTATCTTGTGTCTCCCTCACCTATATCCACCTATCACTTCTGAAGAAGGGTCTCAACCTGAAATGTCACCCATTCCTTCTCTCTAGATGCTGCCTGTCCCGCTGAGTTACTCCAGCATTTTGTGTCCACCTGTCACTTGCCAGGCTTTTTACAGCCCCCATCTCTTTTCCAGCTTCCTCCCCCCGCCCTCTCCACTCAGTCTGAAGAAGGGTCCGGACTCAAAACGTCATCTGTCCATTCCCTCTAAAGCTGTGGAGGAGCTCAGTGGGTCAGGCCGCATCTGTGGAGGGAAGGGAATCTAAGGCGACCACTCCCACCTCTACTTTCCAACTTTCTCCACCCCCCACACCAAGCAGTTTGAAGAAGGGTCCTGACCTAGAATGTTGCCTGTCCATGCTCGCCAGATGTGCAAGTTACTCCAGGAGATTGTGTCTCTCTTTGTAAACTGACATCTGCTATTCCTTCTTTACGTATGTGAAGAGGAAAACGTTAGTTAAGACCAAAGTTGGACTCTTGGAAGACTGAAAAAGGTGAATTTATTATGGGGAACAAGGAAATGGCAGATTAATTGAACAGTTACTTTGGATCCGTCTTTACTAAGGAGAACACAAACAATCTTCCTGATGTACCAGTGGCCAGAGAATCTAGGGTGACGATGGAACTGAAGGAAATCCACATTAGGCAGGAAATTGTGTTGGATAGACTGATGGGACTGAAGGCTGATAAATCCCTGGGGCCTGATGGTCTGCATCTCAGGGTACTTAAGGAAATGGCTCTAGAAATCTTGGATGCATTGGTTATCGTTTTCCAATGTTCTATAAATTCAGGATCAGTTCATGTGGATTGGAGGGTAGCTAATGTTATCCCACTTTTTAAGAAAGGCGGGAGAGAGAAAACGGAATTACAGACGTTAGCCCAGGGGTGGGGAACCTTTTCATGTTGGAATGCCGCATTAAGTTAGCTGTAATCTAATAAGGCCGCATCTATGAAACTGCAATTCGATATAGTTCAAAATGTACTTTATTTTGTAAAAATCTAAATACTATGTACTAACTTCAAGAAAATGAAAAAAAATTGTTAATTCTAAAGTTAACTTAAGTCCCGACCACGGGGGAAAATGGAGGAGGACTGGCCAATGTTTGTGCCTTCCACCACAGCGATGAATGCTATGGTGGATGTTTGTGTTAAATTTGTATTGTGTGTTTGTGTGTTCTTTCTCATTGTACCGCTGCTGGCAAATTCATTTCACTTGCACGTTATGTGCAATGTGACGAATAAAACCGTATTGTATTGTTGTATTGTAACTAACCTTTCAATGACTTTGTTGTGACTGCTTTGTATGGGAAAGCATTTGAATATTTGGTTGCAACATGGAGGTAACGCAGTTTCAGCTGATCTTCTAGATGGGTATCCATCATTTGTGACCTTATGGGCGTCTTGATTTGGGTTAGATAGAAGAATGTAGATTCCCAGCAATAAGTGGTTAAAAAACAAGAAAGCATTTTTCGTGCTTGTTGCCTAAGGCTTGGGTATTCTATTGCATTTTTCCATATTTCAATCGGATCTTTCAGCGTCAAATAAGGACTTTAAAATGTCATCTTCTGAGCTCAATCAATTCCATCTGTAGTTCTATAGCAGTCTTTGAGACAACAACTAGGTGAGGTTGAAATGCTAATTTGAATGCTAAGAAATGCTAATGTTGTTGAATCTTTAACTCTTTGGTATTTTAAATACGTTAATTTAAAGATTAAAATAAAAATAATAAAAGACGAGCAAAAACATATTAATAAATATAAAAGGATTTGTTCTACAAAATTTGGATTCATTCAAAAGGCCGCACTTAATGGCCTAGAAGGCCACAGGTTCCCCACCCCTGCGTTAGCCTGACATTGGTGGTGGGAAAGATGCTGGAGTCACTTATTTACAAAGGGGAAATCATGCTTAACTAATCTTCTGGAATTTTTTGAGGATGTAACTAGGCAGGGCCGGTCTTTGGCCGATTGGACCGATTTTTCCAAATTGGGCCCAAGGGGTGCCCCGCGTTAATTTTCTGTATTTCATATGAAAATACAAATTCGCTTTGTTAAATAAAGATTTTTAAAAAACATTCGCCACACGGATTTTTTTACAAAACGAACATGGATAACAACTGCTGTGGATAATAAACAATGTGTTAACTGCTACTTAACAGCCAGTAGTTATACAATGGGTCATCAATGCATCGATCCACATTCCTCAGTAAATGCGTTAAATTATGTTTTGGCTCGAAACCCTTCTTCAGACCCGGCCTGAAACGTTGGCTATTTCCTTCGCTCCATAGATGCTGCCTCAAGCCCTGTCCCACTGTGCGAGTTCACCCAAGAACTCTCCCGAGTTTAAAAGCTCTGTGTAGCATCTCTGTCCCTATTTTCAAATTCCCACTTTGAAATATAATACAACTTTCGAATTAAAAATTTCGCAGCAGGATCGCGATTAGTCGATTCCCACGCATTTTCAATCATCGTTCGATTCAGTGTAATTTTCACACCTGGTTGATGTAGTCTTTTTAAAAAGATACAGTACATTACAATAAATAGTTTCAAGCATACCCGGTACTAAACGCATGAACATTAAGGTGGTTACTGATGTTACAAATGGTTATAAATTAATATAATTTCAAAGTGAAATCTGAGATTTCCGTGGAAAGAATATTTAACCAGAATATGTTGAGGTCGCTGCAAAATGCTCACTTAAAACAATACGCCGTCAACTCGGGATTGTTTCTTAGCCCTCTGACAGGTGTTTCAATCTCACCTCTTAGCTCGCTGTTAATCGATTCATAGCTATTAATTTTCATTCCTGGTCCGTATCGACCTTCTCCAAATGCAAACGCTTCAAGTTACGCTTCTTGTGTGGTGATAAATGGGTGTGGGGGGGGGGGGGGGGTGGATGCTAGGATAAAATACCATATATTCGCATTGATATAGCGACCCTGCTGCAAAAAATTTAAGTCGAAAGTTGTATTTTATTTCAAAGTGCGAATTTGAAGATAGGGACAGAGATGCTACACAGAGATTTTGATAGGAAGGAAACGTTACAGCAGCTGAGTAAAAGATAGGTCAAATGGTAGGTTCAGTGAAGATCGGGCGAGGGGGGTTGGGGGTGGGGGGAAAGTATCTATAGCTTGGGACTTGCCTAAATGAGTACTGCGATGGATTATCATTCCACACAAAATGTCTTCGACAATAATACCCTTTATGTAATTATCACAACAGTTTGTTGGATATGGATCAAAGGACTGTATGGTACAAGCTCGTAAATTAGTAAAACAAATGTTGTTTCTGGGATGGGGTGACTGATAACAAATAATTTACATCTATATTTTGTCATAATATGGCTGAAACAATGGCATATTTTGTGATATTTATTGAGATAGAAAGATACAACTGAGTTTGGGCAAGATATTACCTTTCAACATTCTGTTTGTCTGATAGATATTGTGAAATGGAACTCAGAAATTATGGGAGGATTACATAAAACTACAATTCAAAGGTAATGAACATACAGAGTATTCTTATTTCCATCATGAACATACAATAGTGATATAGGACATCAGGTCCTACTATGGTAAACTCACGAGTTACGTGACTACGTGAAAAGTATCACATTTTTACATCCTGAGTATATTTTATTCGTGGACATTTTTCAACATTTTGAAAAAGCTTCACGAGTTACCATGTTTCCCGAGTACCTGCCGTTAGCGCTAAGAAATGGCATGTTGGCCTTTATAACAAGAGGAATCGAATATAGGAGCAAAGAGGTCCTTCTGCAGTTGTGCAGAGTTCTAGTGAGACCGCACCTGGAGTATTGTGTGCAGTTTTGGTCCCCTAATTTGAGGAAGGACATTCTTGCTATTGAGGGAGTGCAGCGTAGGTTAATTTTCGGGATGATGGGACTGTCATATGCTGAGAGAATGGAGCAGCTGGGCTTATACACTCTGGAGTTTAGAAGGATAAAAGAGAATCTCATTGAAACATATAAGATTGTTAAGGGCTTCGACATGCTAGAGGCAGGAAACATGTTCCCGATGTTGGGGGAGTCCAGAACCAGGGGCCACAGTTTAAGAATAAGGAGTAAGCCATTTTGAACGGAGACGAGGAAACACTTTTTCTCACAGAGTGGTGAGTGTGGAATTCTCTGCCTCAGAGGACGGTGGAGGCAGGTTCTCTGGATGCTTTCAGGAGAGAGCTAGATAGGGCTCTTAAAAATAGTGGCGTCAGGGGATATGGGGAGAAGGCAGGAATGGGAAACTGATTGTGGATGATCAGCCATGATCACATTGAATGAATGTGATATGAAAGTGAATTAGGTTTCAAATTAAACTTCTTTTTTTTTTTTTAATATTTTATTTTATTAGAAGTAAGTACAGTCATATGGCACCAAAGTGCCTAATATATATTTTCATAATACATTTTTTGTACAACTTCTTTTTTTTTTTTTTTGTTACACTGAAAAAAGATTAGAATAAGAAAAAGAAGTTAGATAGTAAAGGATAGAAAGATGTGAAATATATAGTGTGTGAAAAAAGAAAACGAGTAAATGAAGAAAGTTGAGAGAGAGAATAGAGAGAAGAAAAGAAAAAAAGAGGAGATCATTATTTATAGTCTTGACCAACCCTCGTCCAGTCCTGAAACAGTTATTTTTTACAATTGTGTTGCACCATATGATTCCAAAAAAACGACGAATGGAGACCAACTCGTTATGAATTGGTCTGATTTATCCATTAGGAGGAATCGCATTTCCTCAAGATGAGCGGTGTCCAACATACTTGCAATCCACATTTTAAGCGTTGGTATTGATGTACCCTTCCAAAATTTAAGAATTAATTTTTTTGCTATTATTAAACCATAGTTAAGGAATAGATTTTGAGATGTGTTCAATTTATTCCCATCTTCCATTACGCCAAATATAATCATTTCAGTATTAGGTTCCATTCTTGTCTTGAATAATTTTGTAAATATTTCAAAAATATCATTCCAAAATCTATAAAGTTTTATGCAGGAGACTAAGGAGTGTGTTATAGTTGCCTTTTGGGCTAGACATTTATCACAAGTGGCGGATATATTTGGATAAAATTTGTTCAATCTTGTTTTTGAGTAATATAATCTATGTACAATTTTAAATTGAATTAAATTATGTCTTACATTAATTGAACATTTGTGAATATATATCAGGTATTTTTCCCATTTAACCTTCGTAATTTTTATCATTAGTTCCCGTTCCCACTCTTCTCTAAGTACCTCTGTCGATGGTAGGTCTATATTTAGAATACTATTATATAAATATGATATTAATTTTTGTGAGTCAGCTTCAATATTCATTGCCTCTTCCAATAAGTCAGGAGTTACTTTTTGATATCCTTGTATATATTTTTTCACGAAATCGCAAATCTGAAGATATTTAAAATATTGGTTGTTTTTCAATTTAAATTTTAATTGTAATTGTTGGAATGATAGTAAGTTTCCCATTTCATACATATCCCCGATCCTTCTAATTCCGAGACTTTCCCATTGGTTATATGTCTTATCAATAAGAGATGGTTTAAATAAAGGGTTATTCGCTATTGGCATTAACAGTGATAGATTTCTTAATTTTAAAGATAATTTTATTTGTTTCCAAATTCTTATTGTACCATATATAATTGGGTTCTTCTTATATATTGTGTTATTCAGTTTTTTTGGGGAGAAGAGGATCGTTCCTATATTACTAGGATGGCAATCCTCCTTCTCCATTTTTATCCATTCTGTCTGTTGGGTAGAACTATCCAACCAATAAATCATATTCTTAATATGCACTGCCCAGTAATAATACATAAAATTCGGAAGTGAAAGTCCCCCGACCTCTTTTGGTTTACATAAGTGTTTTTTTGTGATTCTATGTGATCTATAGTCCCAAATATAATTAGTAATATTAGAGTCTAATTTAAAAAAAAAGTATTTTGGTATATATACCGGTATAGATTGAAATAGGTATAGTAATTGTGGTAGGAAGATCATTTTTATTGCATTTATTCTACCTAATAATGATAAGGGAAGTGTTTTCCAAAATTTAATCAACGTATTAAGTTTATTTAATAAAGGCATGAAATTAGCATTGAATAATGCTTTATATTTTCTAGTAATCTGAATACCCAAATATTTAAATTTTTCTGTTGCGATTTTAAAGGGGAACTTCAGTAAGTGTGTAGGTTCTTGAGGTTTTAATGTCATGATTTCACTTTTATTCCAGTTTATTCTATATCCAGAAAAAGACCCAAATTCCTCTATTAAGTTTAATAAATTTGGTATGCTCGTTTGTGACTTTGTAATATATAAAAGTATATCGTCTGCATATAATGAGATTTTATTCTTTGAGTCTCTGGTATTATAGCCCTGAATATTCGGATGAATTCTTATACTTTCAGCCAGGGGTTCTATCATAAGGGCAAATAGCAGGGGTGATAGTGCACATCCCTGCCTATTACCCCTTGATAGTTGAAATTTTTGAGATAACATGTTATTAGTTAAAATTCTTGCCATCGGTTTATCATATAATAATTTTACCCATCTTATAAAATTCTCTCCCATATTAAATTTTTGTAGTACTTTATATAAGTATTGCCACTCTACCTGATCAAATGCTTTCTCTGCATCCAAAGAAATAATTGATATATCTTCTTCCTCTACTTTATGCGAGTACATTATATTAAACAGACGTCTCAGATTATTAAATGAGTATCTTTTAGGTATAAACCCCGTTTGATCAAGGTTTATCAATTTACTAATATATTTGCTTAATCTTCTTGATAAAATCTTTGCTAAAATTTTCTGATCTGTATTTAAAAGTGATATAGCTCTGTACGAGCCCGGATCTTCTAAATCTTTATCTTTTTTTGGAATAAGTGTAATAGTTGATTCTGTTAGTGTTTCAGGTAGTTTGTTTTCTTTAAAAGCATGGGAGTATAAATTAAATAAATAAGGGGTTGTTATCTCCTGAAATTTTTTATAAAATTCATTATTAAAACCATCTGGTCCCGGTGTCTTACCATTTTTCAGCGATTTTATTGTTTCACCTATTTCTTTGATTGTAATTTGAGCTCCTAATTCCTCTTGTTCCAAAAGGTCCAGTATTGGAAGATTACAATTATCTAGAAAAAATTTTATTTTACTATCTTCTCTTTTAATTTTAGATGTATATAAGTTTTGATAAAATTGGGCAAATCTATTATTAATATCTTTAGGTAGTATTAGTAATTCACCTTTCTCTGATTTAATTTTGGTTATAGTATTTTCCTTTTCTTGTTTTTTCAATTGGCGAGCTAAAAGCTTATGTGGTTTGTCACCAAACTCAAAATGTTCCTGTTTTGTCATTTGGAATAGTCTTATTACCCTTGCCGATAAAATTCGATTAAGTTTAAATTTCAGTAATATTATCTTATTGTGTTTATCTGTCGTGGAATCTTTGGCATTATCCATCTCTAACTGTCTGATTTCTTGTTCTAACAACAATTGTTCTGTATTATTCTTTTTATTTTGAAAACTTTGATATGAAATTATAATTCCTCTCATAAATGCCTTAAAAGTTTCCCATAATAAAGAAGGCAAAGTACCTGGTATATCATTTGTATCGAAAAAAAATTCCATTTGTTGTTTTAAATATTGATAGCCTTGCACGTCATTTAAAATATGTGTATTAAACCTCCAAAAAAAAATTTTGCCCGGCATTCCCTCAAATTTTACTGAAAATGTCAACGGGGAGTGATCTGAGATACTACTAATGTGGTATGTTGGGTTGTTTGTATATGGCATTAATTTCATATCCACTAAAAAATAATCAATTCTTGAATAAGTTTTATGCACCGAAGAGTAAAACGAGTATTCCCTTCCAACTGGATTAGCAGATCTCCATACATCTATTATATTCGTATTTTTTATATATGTATTTAGAAGTTCGCTAGTTTTAGATTTTAAATTACTCTTCTTTTGTTTTGCTGATTTATCTAGATATGAATCTAAAACACAGTTAAAGTCCCCCCCTATTATCACATTTTGGTAATTAAACTCTGATATTATGTCAATAATTTTATCAAAAAAGTGGGGGTTATCAAAATTCGGAGCATAAATATTTATCAAAGTTAGTGGGGTTGCATAAATTTCACCCGAAACTATAATATATCTTCCCTCTTTATCTGATATGGTATTCTTTAATTTAAAAGGAATACCTTTCCTAATAAGAATAGCTGTACCCCTAGATTTAGAAGTAAATGAGGAGTAGTATGTTTGGCCTATCCAATTCGCCTTTAATCTTATTTGTGTTTGTTGTTTCATGTGTGTCTCCTGCAAAAACATTATGTCGCTTTTCAACGATTTTAGTTGGGCAAAAATTTTACCCCTCTTAATTGGTTCGTTGGCACCCCGTATATTCCAACTACAAAATGTAATTCCTCCATTCTTTATTTGTCTATCGTCTTGCATTGTAAATCAGGGTAATATTCCTGAATCATATGGTGCAAACAAATACCTCAGAATTTTAGGACTTGGGTGGTCATCCCGGTTTATTAGATTTATATTGCATCTCCTTCTTGTAAAGTGCCTTAGAAAAAGAAAAAAAGAATGTGATACACAATTACTTTCAAAAAAATTAAACAGATAAAAATCTTGCTTGTGCTTTAAAAAAAAAGGTGCTATTAAGGTATCTAAGGGAAGATACCTTAAGGACGAATAGCCATCAACGATGGCAAAAAATGTATAGACCTCCGTGATGTTGTTATACATTGAGCTCCTCCCCCTTGGCGAATCCTCATAAAAAGTTACATATCGTTTCATATTGTGTTTTTTCTTATATGAGTTTATCAAGTCAGTGCTAGTGACAGCCGAGAGAAAAAAGAGACATAAGGAATAAAAAAACAAAACAAATATAGAACAAACATATACACGATTATATAAGTATATATGTCCCTCTAATTTATCCAATCTTAATCTAATCTAAACTTTCCCATATATATCCACCCTGTATTCTTACATAATATCCCATTCTATAACTACCATACATCATACAAGCTGGTACCAAAGGGTTAACTACCGTACAAGCAGGTGCCAAGGGGTTAAACTTTGAGCTTTGCATCCAAGGTTGAATATAACCAAGCTCTCTGAATAACACATTCCAACGAGATAAGCTTTATAATTGTCTGGGTAGCTCGGCCATTTTAATCAGTTCAAAACTTTGTAAAAAGTTCAAATTTCTTCCTTGTCGGCAGCTTGACCCGATGTTTTCTTAACGATATCCTCTGCATACTTTAAAGCTTTTCTGGGAGCTGCAAATGAGCGTTCAACGCCGTTATAAGTTATCTTCATTTTTCCGGGAAAGAAAATTCCATATCTTACTCCCGGGACTTCCCTCAAAGTGTGTCAAACAATCTCATTTTCTGGACTACCTCAGGAGAGTAATCGCGAAATATTCGCACATTATCCCCACGGTATGTCAGCTTCTTCCCATGAGTGATCTTTTTCAATATAAATTCCACTGAAGAGATGTCACGGAATTTCACAATTATCTGTCTTGAATCATTTGTTCCTCTTCCAGCTCGTTTAGCGACGTCTGTTCTTGGTTCTTCCGACAATTCCAAGACATCTTTGAGTAAGTCAGTAACGAAAGTACATGTTTGAGATTCATGTCCCTCTCGTCCTTCCTTTACTCCGAGAATCCTCAGGTTATATCTCCGAGTTCCTGATTCCAGGTCCAGACATTTATCAGTCATTCTTCCAAGTTTTTCCTCTTCAGTTTTCTGTGATTGTTTCAAATTCTTTATTTCCGAGACAATCTCTTTTATCTCATTCTCCATCTCTTCCATTATCTCATCCAGCTTTCCGATATCATCACTTACACCTTTAAATTTCTTGTTGTAATCATTTTCAATTCTGACACACTCTGATTTTAATCTCTTATCAAATTCCTTATACTGCTTTTTGAGTTCTTTTAACTCACTGCAAGTATTATCAATTTTTTGAGAAATACTCTCCATGTTAGTTTCCATACTCTGTTTGTTACTCTCCATGTGAGACTCCATACTTTGCATCTTCTCCAGTGTCATGTTAATTGTAGCAGTCATATCTAAAAGCATTTGCTTCACCTCTTTCTCCTTCTTGTCTCCTTTTGTTGCCATTTCAAGCAGAGACCCTTGGCTGTAAGAATCTTCTTCTTCTGTCGTTTGCAGAGTATCCAAAACTTCCTCGAGCTGAAGGCTGATAGTATTTTTCTCTGGCGCCCTTGAACGATTATCTCTGCTCATTTAAACTCATTTAAACACCCGATTTCACCATTAATCTCCCCGATTTTCACGTCACCTTCTGATGATAACACCCTTACACAACACCAGGCGACTTCGGTGAGTTTTAAAAAAAAATCGGTGCTGACTTAAAACGACTTTTACAATTTTTTTTTTTTTACGGGGGAGAAGCTCAGTGCCGCGCCTTAATTCTCCATGACGCCGCCGGAAGTCCAAATTAAACTTCTATTTATGCTTTATCTGGTGGGATAAATTGCAGACTTAATTTTTTTAATCTCAAAATTTTGTAACATTGCTAGAAAATGTACCTGCATCTTGGAAGCCGAAGGTTAGGTTGTTAGCCAAGAAAGATAGACTTCGTTATCCCTCAGTACAGCAACATCAAGAACGATCTTGCTGTACTGAGATATAGCCAAGTCTATCCCTCATTGCTAGCAGCTGATGGGAAGCGGCTGTAAAGTGGGAAGCTGCTGTTAAAGGACAGCGCTGCTGGGTGGGGGGGGGGGGAGTTCCTTTCAGGGCATGTGGGTAGTCTGTCCAGGGGTAAAGTTGCGGAGAGGGCTGGAGCATTGAGAAGTAGGGGGTCGGCCGGGGATCATCCAGCTCAAGAGCAGGTCAGCGGACGATGGATAACAGGCAAGCGGGCAGTGGAGCTTACTCCATATGTCAGTGCGAGTAACCTCAATTGATCCCTTGTTCGCGGTGACACAGGAGTAAGCTCCACTGCCCGCTGTGATGATATCCATCACCCGCTGACCCACTCCACTCTATGTTCTTTGCTCTTGAGCTGGTCCCCTCACTGTTCAGACGGAGAGCACTGCCAGAGGTGAGTGGTCGGGCAGAAGGTGCTGAGATGGCAGTCGGTTCCGCTGTCTGGCGATGGAGGCCGCTCGTAGGCGAGCTGCTTCCCTCCCCGGCCACAATGCGGTAGCTCCGTGCCCGGAGCGGCACAGCAGCGGTGAGTGTTACTGGCATGAACCCGACCCTCTCCTTCTCAACGCTCCTGCCCTCCCCGCAACTTTACCCCTGGCTGGACGCTCCACACGCTGTGAAAGGAACTCTCCCCCGAATTGTCATATTACTCACAACACGGGACTCATTTATAATTATTTATTCATATTTCTATGAAAAAAATTTCCCAATTGGGCCCCGCACCTCCTAAAGCCGGCTCTGTAACTAGGAAAATGGACAAGGGAGAGCCAGTGGATGTAGTGTACCTGGACCTTAAGAAAACATTTGATAAGGTCGCACATAGGAGATTAGTGGGCAATCGCAGTCGCTGCCTCAAAAAGGCTGGCAGTATCATCAAAGACCCACACCATCCTGGCCACACACTCATCTCCCTGCTACCTTCAGGTAGAAGGTACAGGAGCCTGAAGACTGCAACAACCAGGTTCAGGAATAGTTACTTCCCCTCAGCCATCAGGCTATTAAACCTGGCTCGGACAAAACTCTGATTATTACCAACCACTTTCTGTTATTTGCACTATCAGTTTATTTATTCATGTGTGTATATATTTATATCATGGTATATGGACACATTTATCTGTTTTGTAGTAAATGCCTACTATTTTCTGTGTGCTTAAGCAAAGCAAGAATTTCATTGTCCTATACAGGGACACATGACAATAAACTCACTTGAACTTGAACTTGAAATTTAAGGCACAAGGTATGGGGGTAGAGTGCTGACATGGATAGAAAATTGGTTGGCAGACAGGAAACAAAGAGTAGGGATTAACGGGTCCCTTTCAGAATGGAAGGTAGTGACTAGTGGGGTACCGCAAGGCTCGGTGCTGGGACCGCAACTATTTACAATATACATCAATGATTTAGATGAAGGGATTCAAAATAACATTAGCATATTTGCAGATGACACAAAGCTGGGTGGCAGTGTGAACCGTGAGGAGGATGCTATGGGAATGCAGGTTGGTTGGGTTGAGTGGGCAGATTTAGATGAAGGGGCAGATGCATGGCAGATGCAGTTTAATGTGGATAAATGTGAGGTTATCCACTTTGGTAGCAGAAACAGGAAGGTAGATTATTATCTAAATGGTGTCAAGTTGGGAAAAGGGAACTGGGGGTCCTTTGAAGTAAGCATGCAGGTACAGCAGACAGTCAATTAAAGTAAGCATGCAGGTACAGCAGACAGTGAAGAAAGCGAATGGCGAATGCCCTTCATAACAAGAGGAGTTGAGTATTGGAGCAAAGAGTCCTTCTGCAGTTGTACAGGACCCCGGCGAGACCACACCTGGAGTATTGTGTGCAGTTTTGGCATGTTGGTCTTCATAACAAGAGGAGTTGAGTATTGGAGCAAAGAGGTCCTTCTGCAGTTGTACAGGGCCCTAGTGATAACACACCTGGAGTATTGTGTGCAGTTTTAGTCTCCAAATTTGAGGTAAGACATTCTTGCTATTGAGGAAGTGCAGCATAGGTTAATTCCCGGGATGGTGGGACTGTCATATGCTGAGAGAATGGAGCAGCTTGCATACTCTGGAGTTTAGAAGGATGAGAAGGGATTTTATTGAAACATATAAGATTATTAAGGATTTGGACATGCTAGAGGCAGGAAACATGTTCCCAATGTTGGGGGAGTCCAGAAACAGGGACCACTGTTTAAGAATAAGGGGTAAGCCATTTTGAACAGAGATGAAAAAAATAAATTTCACTCGGAGGGTTGTGAGTGTGGAATTTTCAGCCTTAGGATGGAGGCTGGTCCTCTGGATACTTTCAAGAGAGAGCTAGATAGGGCTCTTAAAGATAGCGGAGTCAGGGGATATGGGGCGAAGGCAGGAACGGGGTACTGATTGTGGATGATCAGCCATGATCACATGGTTCGAAGGGTCAAATGATCACATGGTTCGATCACATAGGTGCTGGTTTGAAGGGCCGAATGGCCTACTCCTGCACCTATTGTCTCTTGTCTAATGTCTATCAGGACTAGGCGTGCATTTCACCCCTCACTTGCACTCGGTCCGCCAAGGCCTGCTGGATGCCCCGGTTGCCAACCATTTTAACTCCCCTACCCACTCCCACACTGAAGTTTCTGTCCTGGGCCTCCTCCATTGCCAGAGTGAGGTGACACGCAAACTGGAGGAACAGCACCTCATAGCTTACAGCCCAATGACATGAACATTGAATTCTCCAAATTAAGGAAACCCCCCTCCTAATCAAGTCCTAGAATCTGTCCCAACCCCATCTCTTTTTTCCAGCTTTCTCACCCGACTCCCATCAGTCCAAAGAAGGATCCAGACCCGACAAGTCACCTGTCCATTCCCCTCCAAAGTGCCGGTAGAACTCAGCAGGTCAGCCATCCGTGGTGGGAAACGGATGGAGAAGTGTTCCTATTACAAGCTCTACTTGGCCCTGTTGAGAATGTGGTGTCCATTCTTGGGATGGGATGCAAGGTCTGAGCTGACCAGTCATCGACAGCCCCCCTCCCCTCCCCTCATGGGCCATCTCTTTGTCATTCCTGACTTCTTCTCGCTGGATGACAAGCAGAACCATCTTGGCTTAACAGTAGATGTATCTTCTTCCTTTTGACCTTTAGTTTCTGCAAGTATTTACAGTGGAATCAAAACTACTTCCCTTAGGTCCTGATCTTCCTTTTGTTTTAGTAAAGGTAGAACCTTTGACAGCTGCGATTGGTTTAGGATCTTGAATACTCCCATAGCATAAATTTGACATGAACCGTACTTCCTTTTCTATGAAGTTCCCCAGATCAGGAAGCAGGGCCTCTCGATTCTCATTTTCCTCTAACAGACCAGCCTTAATCTTTATTTATTTCTTTATTTTAAAGATTTATTTTTTTATTTACAAGAAGCAAATGTACAAGAGTAGAACCTACGGCATATAAAATTATACAGTTATTGTACAGCTTCAATTTTAACTTTTTAGCCTTGAATTAGAAGAAAAGAAAGGAGAAAAAGGAAGAAAGAGAAAAAATGAGATGTGCAAAGATAGGATCCCGCCTAGACAACCAAAGTAGTGTAGCCAAAGAGTGAATAAAAGAAAGAAAGAAGAGAGGAAGAGAAAAAAATAAAAGGAGAAATTGTGAGGTGCTACATCTTGGCAGGACAAATCAAAATAGGACGTCCATGGTAGTGAATTGAGGAATGCAGTTGAACAGAGGGATCTAGGAATAACTGTGCACAGTTCCCTGAAGGTGGAATCTCATGTAGATAGGGTGATAAAGAAAGCTTTTGATGTGCTGGCCTTTATAAATCAGAGCATTGAGTATAGAAGTTGGGATGTAATGTTAAAATTGTACAAGGCATTGGTGAGGCCAATTCTGGAGTATGGTGTACAATTTTGGTCGCCTAATTATAGGAAGGATGTCAACAAAATAGAGAGAGTACAGAGGAGATTTACTAGAATGTTGCCTGGGTTTCAGCAAGTAAGTTACAGAGAAAGGTTGAACAAGTTAGGTCTTTATTCTTTGGAGCGCAGAAGGTTAAGGGAACACTTGATAGAGGTCTTTAAAATGATGAGAGGGATAGACAGAGTTGACGTGGATAAGCTTTTCCCACTGAGAGTAGGGAAGATTCAAACAAGAGGACATGACTTGAGAATTAAGGGACAGAAGTTTAGGTGTAACATGAGGGGGAACTTCTTTACTCAGAGAGTGGTAGCTGTGTGGAATGAGCTTCCAGTGAAGGTGGTGGAGGCAGGTTCGATTTTATCATTTAAAAATAAGTTGGATAGTTATATGGACGGGAAAGTAATGGAGGGTTATGGTCTGAGTGCAGGTAGATGGGACTAGAGGAGAATACGTGTTCAGCACGGACTAGAAGGGCCGAGATGGCCTGTTTCCATGCTGTAATTGTTATATGGTTGTATGGTTAAAAAGAGAAATAGTCTTTGAAATAGTGATAGCTCAGAACAGGCTTCTGAAGTACCTAGAGTGATCAGTTCCGTGTCGGGATCCAATTTTATTTATAGTTTTATACAAGAGGCCAAGGAATGGGTTATAGTTGCTTCCTGAAGAAGACATTTATCACAAATAGGAGATACATTTGGAAAGATCTTATTCAGTTTAGACTTTGAATAATAGAGCCTGTGCAGTTTTTTAAATTGAATTAACGAATGCCTAACGTTAAGAGAAAAGTTGTGGACTTCCGGTGGCGTCATGGAGTATTAAGGCGCGGCATTGAGCTTCTCCCCCGTAAAAAATTGTAAAAAGCCATTTTAAGTCAGCATCGATTTCAAAAAAACTCACCGGAGTCGCCTGGTGTTGTGTAAGGGTGATATCATCAGAAGGTGACGTGAAAATCGGGGAGATTAATGGTGAAATCGGGAGTTTAAATGAGTTTAAATGAGCAGAGATAATCGTTCAAGGGCGCCAGAGAAAAATATTATCAGCCTTCAGCTCGAGAAAGTATTGGATACTCTGCAAACGACAGAAGAAGGTTCAGAAGAAGAAGAATCTTACAGCCAAGGGTCTCTGCTTGAAATGGCAACAAAAGGAGACAAGGAGAAGGAGGTAAAGCAATGCTTTTAGATATGACTGCTACAATCAACATTACACTGGAGAAGATGCAAAGTATGGAGTCTCATATGGATAGTAACAAGCAGGAGACTAGCATGGAGAGAATTTCTCAAAAAATTGATACTTGCAGTGAGTTAAAAGAACTGAAAAAGCAGTATAAGGAATTTGATAAGAGATTAAAATCAGAGTGTGTCAGAATTGAAAATGATTACAACAAGAAATTTAAAGGTGTAAAGGATGATATCGGAAAGCTGGATGAAATAATGGAAGAGATGGAGAATGAGCTAAAAGAGATTGTCTCAGAAATAAAGAGTTTGAAACAATCACAGAAAACTGAAGTGCAAAAACTTGGAAGAATGACTGATAAATGCCTGGACCTGGAAGCAAGAACTCGAAGATATAACCTGAGGATTCTCGGAGTAGAGGAAGGACGAGAGGGACATGAATCTCAAGCATGTACTTTCGTTACTGATTTACTCAAAGATGTCTTTGAACTGTCGGAAGAACCAAGAATAGACGCCGCTCACCGAGTTGGGTATGTTGCAAGAGGAACAAATTATTCAAGACAGATAATTGTGAAATTCCGTGACATCTCTTCAGTGGAATTTATATTGAAAAAGATCACTCATGGGAAGAAGCTGACATACCGTGGGGATAATGTGCGAATATTTTGCGATTACTCTCCCGAGGTAGTCCAGAAAATGAGATTGTTTACACCGGCAAGACACACTTTGAGGGATGTCCCGGGAGTAAGATATGGAATTTACTTTCCCGGAAAAATGAAGGTATCTTATAACGGCGTTGAGTGCTCATTTGCAGATCCCGGAAAAGCTTTAAAGTATGCAGAGGATATCGTTAAGAAAACATCGGGGCAAGCTGCCGACAAGGAAGAAGTTTGAACTTTTTACAGAGTTTTGAACTGATTAAAATGGCCGAGCTACCCAGACAATTATAAAGCTTATCTTGTTGGAATGTGTTATTCAGAGAGCTTGGTTGTATTCAACCTTGGATGAAAAGCTCAACGTTTAACCCCTTGGCACCTGCTTGTACGGTAGTTAACCCTTTGGTACCTGCTTGTATGATGTATGGTAGTTATAGAATGGGATATTATGTAAGAATCCTGGGTGGATATATATGGGAAAGTTTAGATTAGATTAAGATTGGATAAGTTGGAAGGACATATACTTATATAATCGTGTATATGTTGTGTTCTATATTTGTCTTTGTTTTTTTTACTCCTTGTGTCTCTCGGCTTTCACTGGCGCTGGTTTGATAAACTCATATAAGAAAAGACAAAATATGAAACGGTATGTAACTTTTTATGAGGCTTCACCAAGGGGGAGGAGCTCAATGTATAACAATATCACGGAGGTCTATACATTTTTTGCCATCATTGATGGCTATTCGTCCTTAAGGTATCTTTCCTTAGATACCTTAATAGCACTTTTTTTTTAAAGCACAATCAAGATTTTTATCTGTTTATTTTTTTTGAAAGTAATTGTATATCACATTATTTTTTTCTTTTTCTAAGGCACTTTACAAGAAGGAGATGCAATATAAATCTAATAACCCGGGATGACCACCCAACTCCTAAAATTCTGAGGTATTTGGTTGCACCATATGATTCAGGAATATTACCTTGATTTACAATGCAAGACGATAGACAAATAAAGAATGGAGGAATTACATTTTGTAGCTGGAATATAAGGGGTGCCAACGAACCAATTTATGCAACCCCACTAACTTTGATAAATATTTACGCTCCGAATTTTGACAACCCCCAATTTTTTGATAACATTATAGACATAATATCAGAGTTTAATTACCAAAATGTGATAATAGGGGGGGATTTTAACTGTGTTTTAGATTCATATCTAGATAAATCAGCAAAACAAAGGAAGAGTAATTTAAAATCTAAGACTAGCGAACTTCTAAATACATATATAAAAAATACTAATATAATAGATGTATGGAGATCTGCTAATCCAGTTGGAAGGGAATACTCGTTTTATTCTTCGGTACATAAAACTTATTCAAGAATTTATTATTTTTTAATGGATATGAAATTAATGCCATATACAAACAATCCAACATACCACATTAGTAGTACCTCAGATCACTCTCCGTTGACATTTTCAGTAAAATTTGAGGGAATGCCGGGTAAAAAATTTTTTTGGAGGTTTAATACACATATTTTAAATGACGTGCAAGGCTATCAATATTTAAAACAACAAATGAAACTTTTTTTCGATACAAATGATATACCAGGTACTTTGCTGTCTTTATTATGGGAAACCTTTAAGACATTTATGAGAGGAATTATAATTTCATATCAAAGTTTTCAAAATAAAAAGAATAAGACAGAACAAATGTTGTTAGAACAAGAAATCAGGGAGTTAGAGTTAGATAATGCCAAAGATTCCATGACAGATAAACACAATAAGATAATATTACTGAAATTTAAACTTAATCGAATTTTATCGGCAAGAGTAATAAGACTATTCCAAATTACAAAACAGGAACATTTTGAGTTTGGTGACAAACCACATAAGCTTTTAGCTCGCCAATTGAAAAAACAAGAAAAGGAAAATACTATAACCAAAATTAAATCAGAGAAAGGTGATTTACTAATACTACCTAAAGATATTAATAATAGATTTGCTCAATTTTACCAAAACTTATATACATCTAAAATTAAAATAGAAGATAGTAAAATAAAATGTTTTCTAGATAACTGTAATCTTCCAATACTGTACCTTTTGGAACAAGAGGAACTAGGAGCTCAAATTACAATCAAAGAAATAGGTGAAGACACCGGGACCAGATGGTTTTAATAATGAATTTTATTAAAAAAATCATGAGATAACGACCCCTTATTTATTTAATTTATACTCCCATGCTTTTAAAGAAAATAAACTACCTGAAACACTAACAACTATTATGCTTATTCCAAAAAAAAGATAAAGATTTAGAAGATCCGGGCTCATACAGAGCTATATCACTTTTAAATACAGATCAGAAAATTTTAGCAACGATTTTAGGAAGAAGATTAAGCAAATATATTAGTAAATTGATAAACCCTGATCAAACGGGGTTTATACCCAAAAGATACTCATTTAATAATCTGAGACGCCTGTTTAATATAATGTACTCGCATAAAGTAGAGGAAGAAGATATATCAATTATTTCTTTGGATGCAGAGAAAGCATTTGATCAGGTAGAGTGGCAATACTTATATAAAGTACTGCAGAAATTTAATATGGGAGAGAATTTTATAACATGGGTAAAATTATTATATGATAAACCGATGGCAAGAATTTTAACTAATAACATTCTTCTTTAATTTTTTGAAGATGTTACTCGGGAAATTGATGAGGGTAAAGCAGTGGATGTTGTGTATATGGACTTCAGTAAGGCCTTTGACAAGGTTCCTCATGGAAGGTTGGTTAAGAAGGTTCAATGGTTGGGTATTAATGGTGGAGTAGCAAGATGGATTCAACAGTGGCTGAATGGGAGATGCCAGAGAGTAATGGTGGATGGTTGTTTGTCAGGTTGGAGGCCAGTGACGAGTGGGGTGCCACAGGGATCTGTGTTGGGTCCACTGTTGTTTGTCATGTACATCAATGATCTGGACGATGGTGTGGTAAATTGGATTAGTAAGTATGCAGATGATACTAAGATAGGTGGGGTTGCGGGTAATGAAGTAGAGTTTCAAAGTCTACAGAGAGATTTATGCCAGTTGGAAGAGTGGGCTGAAAGATGGCAGATGGAGTTTAATGCGGATAAGTGTGAGGTGCTACATCTTGGCAGGACAAATCAAAATAGGACGTACATGGTAAATGGTAGGGAATTGAAGAATGTAGGTGAACAGAGGGATCTGGGAATAACTGTGCTCAGTTCCCTGAAAGTGGAATCTCATGTAGATAGGGTGGTAAAGAAAGCTTTTGGTGTGCTGGCCTTTATAAATCAGAGCATTGAGTATAGAAGTTGGGATGTAATGTTAAAATTGTACAAGGCATTGGTGAGGCCAATTCTGGAGTATGGTGTACAATTTTGGTCGCCTAATTATAGGAAGGATGTCAACAAAATAGAGAGAGTACAGAGGAGATTTACTAGAATGTTGCCTGGGTTTCAGCAACTAAGTTACAGAGAAAGGTTGAACAAGTTAGGGCTTTATTCTTTGGAGCGCAGAAGGTTAAGGGGGGACTTGATAGAGGTTTTTAAAATGATGAGAGGGATAGACAGAGTTGACGTGGAAAAGCTTTTCCCACTGAGAGTAGGGAAGATTCAAACAAGGGGACATGACTTGAGAATTAAGGGACTGAAGTTTAGGGGTAACATGAGGGGGAACTTCTTTACTCAGAGAGTGGTAGCTGTGTGGAATGAGCTTCCAGTGAAGGTGGTGGAGGCAGGTTCGTTTTTATCATTTAAAAATAAATTGGATAGTTATATGGATGGGAAAGGAATGGAGGGTTATGGTCTGAGCGCAGGTATATGGGACTAGGGGAGATTATGTGTTCGGCACGGACTAGAAGGGTCGAGATGGCCTGTTTCCGTGCTGTAATTGTTATATGGTTATATGGTTATAACATGTTATCTCAAAAATTTCAACTATCAAGGGGTAATAGGCTGGGATGTGCATTATCACCCCTGCTATTTGCCCTTATGATAGAACCCCTGGCTGAAAGTATAAGAATTCATCCGAATATTCAGGGCTATAATACCAGGGACTCGAAGAATAAAATCTCATTATATGCAGACGATATACTTTTATATATTACAAAGTCACAAACGAGCATACCAAATTTATTAAACTTAATAGAGGAATTTGGGTCTTTTTCTGGATATAGAATAAACTGGAATAAAAGTGAAATCATGACATTAAAACCTCAAGAACCTACACATTTATTGAAGTTCCCCTTTAAAATCGCAACAGAAAAATTTAAATATTTGGGTATTCAGATTACTAGAAAATATAAAGCATTATTCAACGCTAATTTCATACCTTTATTAAATAAACGTAATACGCTGATTAAATTTTGGAAAACACTTCCCTTATCATTATTAGGTAGAATAAATGCAATAAAAATGATCTTCCTACCACAATTATTATACCTATTTCAGTCTATACTGGTATATATATACCAAAATATTTTTTTTTTAAATTAGACTCTAATATTACTAATTATATTTGGGACTATAGATCACATATAATCACAAAAAAACACTTATGTAAACCAAAAGAGGTCGGGGGACTTTCACTTCTGAATTTTATGTATTATTACTGGGCAGTGCATATTAAGAATATGATTTATTGGTTGGATAGTTCTACCCAACTGACAGAATGGATAAAAATGGAGAAGGAGGATTGCCATCCTTGTAATATAGGAACGATCCTCTTCTCCCCAAAAAAACTGAATAACACAATATATAAGAAGAACCCAATTATATATGGTACAATAAGAATTTGGAAACAAATAAAATTATCTTTAAAATTAAGAAATCTATCATTGTTAATGCCAATAGGGAATAACCCTTTATTTAAACCATCTCTTATTGATAAGACATATAACCAATGGGAAAGTCTTGGAATTAGAAGGATCGGGGATATGTACGAAATGGGAAACCTACTATCATTCCAACAATTACAATTAAAAATTAAATTGAAAAACAACCAATATTTTAAATATCTTCAGATTTGCGATTTCATGAAAAAATATATACAAGGATATCAAAAAATAACCTCTGAAGTATTGGAAGAAGCAATGAATATTGAAGCTGACACAAAAATTAATATCATATTTATATAATAGTATTCTAAATATAGACCTACCATCGACAGAGGTACTTAGAGAAGAGTGGGAACGGGAACTAATGATAAAAATCACGAAGGTTACATGGGAAAAATACTTGATATATATTCACAAATGTTCAATTAATGTAAGACAGAGACATAATCTAATTCAATTTAAAACTGTACATAGATTATATTATTCAAAAACAAGATTGAACAAATTTTATCCAAATATATCCGCCACTTGTGATAAATGTCTAGCCCAAAATGCAACTATAACACACTCCTTAGTTTCCTGCATAAAACTTTATAGATTTTGGAATGATATTTTTGAAATATTTACAAAATTATTCAAGACAAGAATGGAACCTAATACTGAAATGATTATATTTGGCGTAATGGAAGATGGGAATAAATTGAACACATCTCAAAATCTATTCTTTAACTATAGTTTAATAATTGCAAAAAAATTAAAACTTAAATTTTGGAAGGGTACATCAATACCAACGCTTAAAATGTGGATTGCAAGTATGTTGGACACCGCTCATCTTGAGGAAATGCGATTCCTCCTAATGGATAAATCAGACCAATTCATAACGAGTTGGTCTCCATTCGTCGTTTTTTTGGAATCATATGGTGCAACACAATTGTAAAAGAACTGTTTCAGGACTGGACGAGGGTTGGTCAAGATTATAAATAATGATCTCCTTTTTTTCTTTAATTTAATTTAATTTTTTCTATTTTCTCTTTCTCAACTTTCTTCATTTACTCGTTTTCTTTCTTCACACACTATATATTTCACATCTTTCTATCCTTTACTATCTAACTTCTTTTTCTTATTCTAATCTTTTTTCAATGTAACAAAAAAAAAAAAGAAGTTGTACATAAAATGTATTATGAAAATATATATTAGGCACTTTGGTGCCATATGACTGTACTTACTTCTAATAAAATAAAAAAATTAATTTAATTTAAAAAAAATAAAAATAAAAATAAATAAATAGATTTTTTTTTTTAAAGAGAAAAGTTGTGTATATATAGGTTTTCCTCCCATCTGTCTTTAAAAAAATTTAGGCCCAGCTCATCTATTTCCCCAATTTATTTGTTTACATTACATCTGATCTTCATCTGAATCCAAGTCTTTTGATAAGTTTTGATAAGTCCATTGATAAGTTCGTTGAAGATCAAGTGGAGGGTCAGGCAGAGGCTACAAAAAAAACATCTTATAGTCATTAAGTCTGCATGGACTTCAATTCATAAAATTTCAACCTCTTCTTAATGTTAATGAGAATAACACTGTTACTACCATAGATAAATTAGTTCAAGTTCAAGTTCACATACACCAATTCATTTCTACATAAACATCAGCCATTTCTCACTCCAATGGCAGCCTATAAGGTGCAATGAATATTCGTCCGTTTTTCTCCCGTGGTCGGGGCCTGGAAATGGCCGCTACGGACGGCACTGTGTACAGCCTCCCCCCCGCGGGGATGATCCAAACACACTCCACGGCTCCGCGTTCGCGAATCGGCCGCTTCTTAATTGAGACCGCAGCTTCACTATGTTAAGTACATAGGCCCTGCGATCGGAGCACTTTTACTCGGTAAGTGATCACAGGCAGCTCCGAGATTAGATGTTAAAGACTTGTTACACTACAACAAGCGGGCATTAATGACAATGTTTAATTTACCTTGTTATGGATACACAGTTTAGGCCCTGAACTTCATGAATGAGTGAATGAGTGAGTGAATGAATGAGTGAGTGAGTGAGTGAGTGAGTGAATGTACTGCCACAAAATCTCATTTTTTCACATTATAAAGGGTGCAATTAAATTAATTAAAGTCCATACAGATTAATTTTCATAAATTCAGACTTTAGATCTTACCTTTCAGTTCGTTGATTCACAAAGTTTGACTCGTTTCACAACTTTGTGTTGCAGCACCTCAGCAGGGACTTTGCTTTCAAGACTTTCTTCCACTTCTATCCACTCAGCTGCACATTCTTCAGACTTCTTAATGCTTTTCTCACTAAATTCAATTCCCCTGATGCAAGTTTCCACGACATGTATTCCACAGAACTAGAAAGAACCTTCATCGGAATCTCTAGTGAAACAGGCATCAGTGAAGTTCTCTCAGCCTGAAGCAAAGCGCGTGATTGGCCAACTGGCATACAACTCAATGTTAAACGTGCTTTGATTGGACTAAAAATACCCGAACATTTTCTGGTTTATCTCTAATTTAATAAAAATGTGCAAGTTTTGTTCTTGATGAGTTCTTGAAAAAGGATAATGCTGACTGATCGTGCACAATTGTGACGGCTTGATTACAAAGACAGGACAGGGGCATTCCCTGAGGGATTCAGGGCGTTGGAAGAGGTTTTGTTCTTGATGAGTTTCAGGGGTGATTTATATAATATTTTTACACAATATGTGAACATTTCATGTAGTTCTGTGACTTGGGTCACGAAACAGTAGACTGAAGCTCCTCGGCCCACAGCCTAAATCCTCTCTCTCCATTATTAACCATTTTACCTGTTGGCATGTGTTGTCCATCCAATAGATTGTGTTTTTAATATACGTTGCCCAATAATAGTATAAAAAACTGGGGAGAGCCAATCCACCAATTTCTTTGGGTTTACATAGATGTCGTTTATGTGTTTTATAATCCCAAATAAAATTTGTGATCAGAGAGTCAAGTTTTTTTTTTTAATTTTAGGAAGATAAATCGGTATTGATTGAAATAAGTACAGGATTTAACGAAGGAAGATCATCTTCATGGCATTTATTCTGCCTATGGGAGACATCAGAAGCGTTTTCCAAAATTGAGTAAGGGCATTTAGTTTGGTAATTAAAGGAGGAAAGTTTGCTTGAAATAGAGAAGTGTATTTTCTAGTTACGTGAACTCCAAGATATTTAACTTTTTCCGTAGCAATTCAAAAAGGAAAATGTTAGGTATGTCGGATCTTGAGGCTTTATTGACATGATTTCACTTTTGTTCCAATTTATTCTATATCCTGAAAACGAACCGAATTCCTCTATTAGAATACTTGGAATACTAACTTGGGAATTGGTGATATAGAGTAATACATCATCTGTGTATAATGATATTTTATTATTGGAATATTTAGTGTTATACCCGTGAATATTCGGATGTACTCTTATACTTTCCGCTAAAGGTTCAATCGCGAGGGAAAATAACAGGGGTGATAATGCACATCCCTGTCTATTGCCCCTGGATAGCTGAAATTTAGGTGAGAGTACATGATTAGTCAGTATTCAGACTAGCTTTATCCCTCCACTTTTCACTAAAGGGCCTGCCCCACTGTACAAGGTAATCCGATTCCGATTCAGATTCAGATTCAACTTTAATTGTCATTGTCAGTGTACAGTACAGAGACAACAAAATGCAGTTAGCATCTCCCTGGAAGAGCGACATAGAATATGATTTCAATAAATAAATCTATTTACATGCATACAGTCATAGTGTTTTTCCTGTGGGAGGAGTGTCCGGCGGGGGGGGGGGGGGTGATTGGCAGTCACCGAGGTACATTGTTGAGTAGTGTGACAGCCGCAGGGAAGAAGCTGTTCCTGGACCTGCTGGTCCAGCAACGGAGAGACCTGTAGCGCCTCCCGGATGGTAGGAGGGTAAACAGTCCATGGTTGGGGTGAGAGCGGTCCTTGGCGAAGCTGAGCGCCCTTCGCAGACAACGCTTGCTTTGGACAGACTCAATGGAGGGGAGCGAGGAACCAGTGATGCGTTGGGCAATTTTCACCACCCTCTGCAGTAATTCAAGAGTTCTCCCGAGTTTCTCCTGATTTGAACTCGGAGAATTACGGTAATAGCCGCTCATAGGTACTCGGGGCTCTCGTGGACATTTTTCAACATGTTGAAAAATCTTCACGAGTCTTCACGAGCTTACTGCGTTTCCCGAGTACCTGCCGTTAGTGTTAAGAGCCGCTAAGAGACGTCCCGAGCTCCGACGTACCCGCTACGTACATTCTACATACTTACCACGATTTTGATTTTTTTTTTAAACTCTGGAGAGCTCTTGAATTACCTCGTACAGTGGGACAGGCCCTTAAGTCCATAGGGCAGTTTTAGAGTGATCATTTTCATATTGCTGACAACATTCATTTCTTGCACGTGGTCTAAGAGGGTAGTCATTTATTTCATGCTTCTAAGAAATATCTCAAACTCCCACAATGCTTTCGCATCTTCTGGCTGGATAGCTGTCCAAGCGTAGGCCTTCTTCATGAGGATGTCTTTGGATCATGGAAGTTTAAAGGGACTTTTATGTAGTGTGTCAGCAGTGAGCGGCGACTGTGGAGGGTTCAACAGCCCCGACCACGGGTGAACAAAAGGGGAAGATGATTGAAATGTATTACCTTCTATCACAGTGAGGAATGTGGATTCCGCTGTGGTGGATGTTTATGTTAGATTTTATTTTATATCGCTGTGTGTCTTGTTGCTTTTTACTCAGTATGGCTGTATGGTAACTCAAATATCACTGTACCTTAATTGGTGCATGTGACAATAAATTCCAACTTGAACTTGATAAGTTTTCGTCTATATATTAAAAAAAAAGGATAATGCTGACTGATCGTGCACAATTGTGACGGTTTGATTTCGAAGACAGGACAGGGGCATTCCCTGAGGGATTCGGGGGGTTGGAAGAGGTTTTGTCTGTGTTTTTCCCTTCGGTTGTTGTCCGGGGAGGAAGGCGGCGGCACTCGGCCCGTCGGGGTTAGGATTCGTGGGCGGAAGGCTGAGTTTGGATTGAGGCTTTGAAGGCTGAGCTCGTCTCCCCTGCCCCGACCCGCATTCGGTCCACCATGGAGGGGGAAGCGTGCAAACTCCACACGGACAGTGTCGGTGGTCGCTCTGCCCGGAGACGGGCCCTTCGGCCCCTCTCGTCCGTGCTACCCTGGGCTTTCTGCAACACAATCTTGCACTGTTCTGCACTAGATATTGCATTTATTACATTTGTCATCACTGTATGTACACTGTTTGCTCTGACGGCTGCGTGTGAATGGGAGATTTCATCGCCTCTCGATCAATGTGCAGAACAACAAACTAATGAAGTATCTGGAACACAGTTCTCCTGGGTTGCTGCAGGCTGAAGCATCAAACTACTACCCTGTTGAGCCCCGTCAGTCCCACAGCACAGAAACACACAGCCATGCCTATCGAAGCTAGTCCCACATGCCTGTGTCTGGCCCCTCACCCTCTCTGCCTTTCCCACCCATGCCTTTAGAAAGGAGATGAGGAGGAATTTCTTTAGCCAGAGGGTGGTGAATCTGAGGAATTCATTGCCACAGTGGAGGCCAAGTCACCGGGTATTGTTTAGATTTTAGAGATACTGCGCGGAAACAGGCCCTTCTGCCCAACAAGTCCTCGCTGGCCAGTGATCACCCCGTACACTAGCTCCATCCTACACACATTAGGGACAATTTTACAGAGACCAATTAACTTACAAACCAGCAGGTCTTTGGAATGCAGAAGGAAACCGGAGCACCCGGAGAAACCCCATGCAGGTCACGGGGAGAACATGCAAACTCCGTACAGACGGCACCCGTATTCAGGATGGAACCCGGGTCTCTGCCGCTGTGAGGCAGCAACTCTACCGCTGCACCACTGTGTATTTTTGCTATCTATCATTTCATTTATTACTCACACCAGCAGAGTTGTGCACAAATGGTTCACATTAATAATGTCAATCTGAGGGGCAACTTTTCCACACAGAAAGTGGTGGGTGTATGGAATGTGCAGCCGGAGGATGTAGTTGAGGCAGGGACTATCACAACGTTTAAGAGACACTTGGATAGGACAGGTTTGGAGGAATGTGGGCCAAACGCGGGCAGGTTGGACAAGTGTAGATGGGGCATGTTGGTCGAGGTGGGACTAGTGTAGATGGGGCATGTTGGTCGGCGTGGGACAAGTGTAGACGGGGCATGTTGGTCGGGGTGGGACTAGTGTAGATGGGGCATGTTGGTCGGGGTGGGACTAGTGTAAATGGGGCATGCTGGTCGGGGTGGTACTAGTGTAGATGGGGCATGTTGGTCAGTGTGGGCAAGTTTGGCTGAGGGAAGGGCCTGTTTCCATGCTGTGACTCTATGAACTTCCAAAAGTAAAATTCTCCTTTCTCTGGGTCATTTATTGTTAATAAAGAAAGTTTACTTTTCCTGTTTAAATGTCCACAGTAAAGAATAGTTAGAAGTGAGCCCACCTGCTTCAGCCATGATGAATGAACAAATCATCACTATTCACTTCTCAGACGTTAGAATTGGTCAGAACATTCCTTCCACCGTGACCCTTGACACCAGTGTCCACTGAGGTCATGACCTTACCACCCACAACTTGTGGCCAGGTCTCAGGGCAATGGGATCCAGACGTCCGTCCACTGGTCAGAACACTATTTCAGCCACATGAGCAGCAAAGATGAGATAGAATATGGGAAAGACATTGAGAACCTTCTGTCCTGAAGGGCCGAATGGCCTACTCCTGCACCTATTGTCAGGATAACAATCCATCCCTCAACATCAGCAAAGCAAAAGAGTTAGCGTTTACAAGTACGATCCCAGGAATGAGTGGGTTAACGTACGATGAGCGTTTGTCGGCGCTGGGCCTGTACTCGCTGGAGTTTAGAAGATTGAGGGGGGGGGGGGGGGACCTCATTGAAACTTCACCGAACAGTGAAAGGCCCGGATAGCGTGGATGTGCAGAGGTTGTTTCCACTAGTGGGAGAGTCTAGGACCAGAGGTCACAGTCTCAGAATTAAAGGACGTTCCTTGAGGAAGGAAATGAGGAGGAATCTCTTTATCCATAGGGTGGTGAATCTGTGGGATTCGTTTCCACAGACGGCAGTGGAGGCCACAAGTCAGTGGATATATTTATGGCAGAGGTAGATAGATTGTTTATTAGTGCGGGTGTCAGGGGTTAAGGGGAGAAGGCAGGGGAATGGGGTTAGGAGGGAGAGATTGATCAGACATGATTGAATGGTGGGGTAGACTCGATGGGCCAAATGACCAAATTCTGATTCTGTGTGTTATGGTCTTCTCTGACTTGAGGAATTGCAAGCAGCCACTTTGTGCAAATAGAAACATAGAAAATAGGTGCAGGAGGAGGCCATTCGGCCCTTCGAGCCAGCACCGCCATTCGTTGTGATCATGGCTGATCGTCCCCTATCAATAACCCGTGCCTGCCTTCTCCCCATATCCCCTGACTCCACTAGCCGCTAGAGCTCTATGTAACTCTCTCTTAAATCCATCCAGTGATTTGGTCTCCACTGCCCTCTGTGGCAGGGAATTCCATTAATTCACAACTCTCTGGGTGAAAAAGGTTTTTCTCACCTCAGTCTTAAATGACCTCCTCTTTATTCTAAGACTGTGGCCCCTGGTTCTGGAGCAACAAGTCGAGGGCAATTATTGTCCCGCAGACAACTGCTGCCCCAGGTGGATATCACAACACCAGGTGGATAGCAACAAACATTGATTGGCCACTGGTGGCCGAAGGGTTAATGTGGTAATTGGCTTGATTGAAACTGATTAGGAAATTGTCAGTTGCTGTGTATAAAAGGGAGAGTTGTGGGAGTATCTGAGTGCAGTGGTCCTGGGCTGTGGATGGGAGCAGTGGTCCTGGCCTGTGGATGGGAGCAGTGGTCCTGGCCTGTGGATGGGAGCAGTGGTCCTGGCCTGTGGATGGCAGCAGTGCTAAGTGTACAGACAGGGAGTCTGTCTTTGTGTTCAGGGTAGAGACAGGGAGCCTCCCCTTGTGACTGATGTGGATCTATATCTCCAGGGCATGAGGTCGGTTTCTCCTGAATTGTGTTTGCTTCTTTGATTAATTCTGCTGACTTTTTCTTTCAATTGCTGTCATTTGAAGTGTCCAGGGACACATTGTTGGAGTAACTCAGTGGGCCAGGCAGCATCTCTGGAGAAACAAGTGATTTTGGGATGGAATAGAAGAAGGGGTCTTACACAAAATATCACCCATCCTTCTCCTCCAGAGATGGTGCCTGACCTGCTGAGTTTCTCCAGCACTCTTGTCATGGTCTCCTCTATATCCCGCAGCTTAGCTCTTACTCCCCATCCCCCTACTCGTAACAAGGACAGAGTCCCCCATGTCCCCCATTGCAGGTACAGCAGGCAGTGAATAAAGCAAATGGCATGTTGGCCTTTATAACAGGAGGAGTTGAGTATAGGAGCAAAGAGGTCCTTCTGCAGTTGTACAGAGCCCCAGTGAGACAACACCTGGAGTATTGTGCAGTTTTGGTCCCCTAATTTGAGGAAACACATTCTTGCTATTGAGGGAGTGCAGCGTAAGTTTACAAGGTTAGTTCCCGGGATGGTGGGACTGTCATATGCTGAGAGAATGGAGCAGCTGGGCTTGTACACTCTGGAGTTTAGAAGTCTAGAAGGATGAGAGGAGATCTCATTGAAACATATAAGATTGTTAAGGGCTCGGACACACTAGAGGCAGGAACCATGTTCACGATGGAGGTGGAGGCAGGTTCTCTGCATGCTTTCAAGAGAGAGCTAGATAGGGCACTTAAAGATAGCTGAGTCAAGGGATATGGGGAAAAGGCAGGAATGCGGTACTGATCGGGGATAATCTGCCATGATCACATTGAATGGCGGTGCTGGCTCCCAGAGCCGAATGGTCAACAACCTCACCTCCTCCACTATAACACTGAACACCGGTGTGCCACAGGGCTGTGTGCTCAGCCCTCTCCTCTACTCCCTCTTCATCCATGACTGCATCCCTAAGTATGGCTCCAACGCCATCATTAAATTTGCCGACAACACCACGGTGGTAGGGTTGATCAGTGACAATGACGAGTCAGCCTACAGGGAGGAGGTCCAGCACCTGGCAGCCTGGTGTGCCAACAATAACCTCGTCCTCAACTCCAAGAAGACAAAGGAAATTATTGTTGACTTCAGGAAGAACAGAGGGGGCAGACATACCCCCATCCATATAAACGGGACTGAGGTGGAGCGCGTCTCCAACTACAAATTCCTCGGGGTACACATCTCGGAGGATCTGTCCTGGTCCCTCAATACCACCAAACTGATCAAAAAGGCGCAGCAGCGCCTTTACTTCCTGAGGAGGCTCAAGAAAGCTCACCTGTCCCCCCAGATCCTGACCAACCTTTACCGCTGTACCATCGAAAGCATCCTGACCACCTGCTTCACGATGTGGTACAGCAGTTGCACTGTAACGGATAGGAAGGCACTACAAGGGTGGTGAAAACAGCTCAGCTCATCATCGGTGCCCCGCTCCCTGCCATAGATGCCCTCCACCGAAAACGGTGTCTGAGACGGGCCAGGAAGATCAGCAAGGACCCCTCTCACCCTAACCATGGACTGTTTGCCCTCCTCCCATCAGGGAGGCGGTACAGGAGCCTCAGGTCTTGAACAAGCAGGATGAGGAACAGCTTTTTCAACAACACACTTACATTGCTGAACTCGGAGTCCATCCACATTGTTAACCAATACTCTTCTTACTCTAATGTATGCTTGTTCTGTACTTTTTTTATTCCTATCTTGCACTATAACTATGACCAGACGCTAAACTGCATTTCGTTGTACCTATACTTGTATCTGTGCAATGACAATAAAGTTGAATTGAATACTCTGGCGTCTATTGTCTATCACAGGTAACAGACTACTGACCGACATCTACTACAAACCCACTGACGCCCATGGCTATCTGGACTACACTGGCCACATCTGCGCCCAGGATGAAGTGTTCCTAACCAGGGCATCGGAGATGTCATAATTCTTTAGGGAATGGGGGTTCATTCCCCTTTTCTACTATAGATGAGGTTCTTATCGGGGTCTCTTCTATATCCCGCAGCTTACTCCCCATCCCCTACTCATAACAAGGACAGAGTCCCCCATGTCCTCACCTTCCACCCTACCAGCCGTCACATACAACAGACAATCCTCCAACATTTTTGCCACCTCCAACGGGATCCCACCATTGGCCACATCTTCCCATTCTCCAATTGCAGGTAGTCCTTGTTTTCTCCCTCCTTCCCCTTCCCAGCTCTCCCACAACCTTCTGTCTCTGCCTTTTCCTTCCTTTATCCAGCCCTGAAACGTCACCTATTCCTTCTCTCCATAGATGCTGCCTCACCCGCTGAATTACTCCAGCATTTTTGTCTATCTTCGATTTTTCCAGCATCTGTAGTTCTTTCTTAAACCACAAATTGGACGGGCATGCAGTGCTGCGGATAACCACACGGTGGGAGTGTTGACCACAAATTGGACGGGCCTACAAGGCTGCGGATCACCACATGGTGGGAGTGTTGACCACGAATTGGACGGGCCTGTAGTGCGGCAGATCACCACACGGTGGGAGTGTTGACCACAAACTGGAGCGACCTGTTATGTGAATTCACTGCATATTGGGAGCGCTGTCTACAAATTAGATATTGTGTTCTTTACTGCAAAATGGCTCTTTATTGCTCTGTGACCCTTTACCTTTCCCCGTAAAGCACCCATTGCCCAGATGCCAAACTTAGTAAAAGCCCTGAAACCAGGGAAGATTTGGGATGAAAATCAAGGAACTGCAGGTGCTGGTTTACAAAAGAAGACTCAAAGTGCTGGAGTAACTCAGCTGGTCAGGCAGCATCTGTGGAGAACATGGACAGGTGGGATTTTGGGTTGGGAGCTTTCAGACTGATTTCTGGGTGTGGTTGTGTACTTCATGAAGGCAGTAGCAAGAATGAATTCGTCTCCTGGATAGGTGTCCAATTGTGTTTTAATTGGGGCACAGTTGATGACTAATTGTTATGATTAAGAAGACGGCGAGGAATTTATAGTGGATCCACATTGTACTTGGTTGAGGAAAGTTAATGTGAACTAGTTGTTAACCACTTGTGTGAAATAGTTAATGTTAACTTTTCCCTAATCACAGCTTGTTTATTATGAGTACTTATGAAGTACTTTCAGGTGAAAGGAATCTGTGTGTGATGTGTGGCGTGGTCATTCATTGAGCTTTGGACTGGACAGACTGTTGTAGAGATTTGTAAAGATATTTGCATGCTCGTGCTCAAAAGACAAAATGCTGGAGTAACTCAGCAGGTCAGGCAGCATCTGTGGAGAACATGGATAGGTGACGTTTCACAGAGTGCTGGAGTAACTCAGCGGATCAGGCAGGATGCCCATAATAAAAAGTACAGTATTGAGCAGCTCAGTCAGTGAGTTCACCGTTTGTGTGCATGGTTTGATGCCCATGGTAAAAGTTACAGCATTGGGCAACTCATTCAGGGAGTTCACTGTTTGTGTGAAGTGTTGGCTTTGATATAGCTGGCATGTTGCTGTGCCAGTTTGATTATGAAAATAATCA
This sequence comes from Amblyraja radiata, assembly GCF_010909765.2. Classification (NCBI taxonomy): domain Eukaryota; kingdom Metazoa; phylum Chordata; class Chondrichthyes; order Rajiformes; family Rajidae; genus Amblyraja; species Amblyraja radiata. The sequence goes on from NC_045987.1 coordinate 31,121,544, forward strand.
ATGTATTCTTCTACCCTGCAGGATTCACTACTGCAGACACATTTGAATTTCACTGTACCTTGAAAATTGGGCCTAGAGTTATTTTTCCAGGACATGTCCATCCAGTGTTTGATATTTTGAGGTGAATGTAGAATCTTTTCACCTGCTGCTGTTTCTCCCTCTACAGTTATTCTACTTGTTTCTGGTTGATGTGCCAGAGATTTTCTAATGTCCCCATTTTCTATGGTTTGTGACAGATGGGCTTTGTCAACTTGCTGTTCCAAGCACTGCTTGTGATAGAGGGTGTGATCAAGGATGTCAGGAGATTTCACAATCATTAAAGTGATTTTATTTTGCTATAACCAAGCGTATCTAATCTAGTCTTTGTGGAGATGGTATGAAGATAAGGCCCTTGTTTAGACCCTCTCGTGGTTTCAATGGGGATAAATCTTTGAGAAAGATTAACAATGTCTTTTCCGAATTGCTTTGTGGTCACGTTTCTTGTATTTCAGGGTTGCTGGAATGTTGAGCAGAAGTGATGGAGGAACTCTGTGGGTCAGGCAGCATCTGTGGGGGAAATAGACAGATGGCATTTTGGGTTGGAAACCTACAGACTGGAGTAGGGGGAGAAAGATGGAAAGTGGGGGTGGGACAAAGCCTGGCATGTGAGGGTGGGTGATTGGCAGATGGATGGAATAAGTGACAAAGGCTAGAGGTGAAAGTGATAAAACATGTTGGGTAAGAAGGGGAGAGGTGTGGAAGTTGAAGCCAGCGGGAGGTTTATGGGTGAATGGGGCATGGGAGGGGATACAAGGTAAATGTGGCATGGAGGTGGGGAATCAGCACACTGGTGATGGGAACCCCTTCTTTCCCTGCACCCCTACCCCCCACCCTGGTGTTGGGAACCCCCTTTCCCTGCACCCCACCACCCTGGTGATGGGAACCCCCTCTTTCCCTGCACCCCACCACCCTGGTGATGGGAATCCCCTCTTTCCCTGCAACCCCCCCCCTCCCCCGACCTGGTGATGGGAACCCCCTCTTTCTCTGCACCCCCCCCCCCCCAGTGATGGGAACCCCCTCTTTACCTGCACCTCCCCACCCTGGTGATGGGAACCCCCTCTTTCCCTGCACCCCACCCCCCACCCCCACCCTGGTGTGAACACTTCCCTCAACACCTTGGTCACTCCGCTCCTTCCCTCTGTATGCTCATCCCCCAAACCAGTATCGTATTTCACTCTATCCCCTTCAACGACAGCCCAGGACCACTGCTCCCATCCACAGCCCAGGACCACTGCACTCAGACACTCTCACAACTCTCCCTTTTATACACAGCAGCTGACAATTTCCTAATTAGCTTCAATCAAGCCAATTACCACATTAACCCTTCGCCCACCAGTGGCCAATCAATGTTTGTTGCACACATCATGATATCTACCTGGGGCAGTAGTTGTCTGTGGGACAATAATTGCCCTCTGACTTGTTGCTCTTTGCATAAAGTGGCTGCTTGCAAACATTGATTGGCCACTGGTGGCCGAAGGGTTAATGCGGTAATTGGCTTGATTGAAGCTGATTAGGAAATTGTCAGTTGCTGTGTATAAAAGGGGGAGTTGTGGGAGTGTCTGAGTGCAGTGGTCCTGGGCTGTGGATGGGAGCAGTGCTCAGCGTGGAGACAGGGAGTCTGTCTTTGTGTTCAGGGTAGAGACGGGGAGCCTCCCCTTGTGTCTGATGTGGATCTATATCTCCAGGGCATGAGGTCGGTGAGAACACTATCACCTTCTCCTGAATTGTGTTTGCTCCTTTGATTAATTCTGCTGACTTTTCCTTTCAATTGTTGTCATTTGAAGTGTCCAGGGTTTTTAATTATTATTTTTTTTGGTGCATCTGGAATTGTGCTGAATCTCAGAACTAAACGGATGTTTCTACTAGTGGAAGAATCTCAGACCAGAGGGAACAGTGTCAGAATAAAAGGATGTATCTTTACTAGGATAAAAGGATGTATCTTTGCTCCAGAAACAGGGGCCACGGGTGTAGAATAAAGCGGAGGTCATATAAGACTGAGGTGAGAAAAAACTTTTTACCCAGAGAGTTGTGAATTTATGGAATTCCCTGCCACAGAGGGCAGAGGAGGCCAAGTCACTGGATGGATTTAAGAGAGGGTTAGATAGAGCTCTACGGGCTAGTGGAGTCAAGGGATATGGGGAGAAGGCAGGCACGGGTTATTGATAGGGGACGATCAGCCATGATCACAATGAATGGCGGTGCTGGCTCGAAGGGCCGAATGGTCTCCTCCTGCACCTATTTTCTATGTTGCTCTTTGCACAAAGTGGCTGCTTGCATTTCCTTAAGTCAGAGAAGACCATAACACACAGAATCAGAATTAGGCCATTCGGCCCATCGAGTCTGCCCCACCATTCAATCATGTCTGATCTATCTCTCCCTCCTAACCCCATTCCCCTGCCTTCTCCCCATAACGCCTGACACCCACACTAATAAACAATCTATCTACCTCTGCCATAAATATATCCACTGGCTTGTGGCCTTAACCGCCGTCTGTGGAAAGAAATGCCACAGATTCACCACCCTCTGGCTAAAGAGATTCCTCCTCATTTCCTTCCTCAAGGAAAGTCATTTAATTCTGAGACTGTGACCTCTGGTCCTAGAGTCTCCCACTAGTGGAAACATCCACTCCACATCCACTCTATCCGGGCCTTTCACTGTTCGGTGAAGTTTCAATGAGGTCCTCCCTCCCAATCTTCTAAACTCCAGCGAGTACAGGCCCAGCGCCGACAAACGCTCATCATACATTAACCCACTCATTCCTGGGATCGTTCTTGTAAACGATAACTCTTTTGCTTTGCTGATGTTGAGGGATGGATTGTTATCCTGACAATAACCATATAACAATTACAGCACGGAAACAGGCCATCTCGACCCTTCTAATCCGTGCCGAACACGTTTTCTCCCCTAGTCCCATATACCTGCACTCACACCATAACACCCTCCATTCCTTTCCCGTTCATATAACTATCCAATTTATTTTTAAATGATAAAAACGAACCTGCCTCCACCACCTTCACTGGAAGCTCATTCCACACAGCCACCACTCTCTGAGTAAAGAAGTTCCCCCTCATGTTACCCCTAAACTTCTGTCCCTTAATTCTCAAGTCATGTCCCCTTGTTTGAATCTTCCCTACTCTCAGTGGGAAAAGCTTATCCACGTCAACTCTGTCTATCCCTCTCATCATTTTAAAGACCTCTATCAAGTCCCCCCTTAACCTTCTGCGCTGCAAAGAATAAAGCCCTAACTTGTTCAACCTTTCTCTGTAACTTAGTTGCTGAAACCCAGGCAACATTCTAGTAAATCTCCTCTGTACTCTCTCTATTTTATTGACATCCTTCCTATAATTAGGCGACCAAAATTGTACACCATACTCCAGAATTGGCCTTACCAATGCCTTGTACAATTTTAACATTACATCCCAACTTCTATACTCAATGCTCTGATTTATAAAGGCCAGCACACCAAAAGCTTTCTTTACCACCCTATCTACATGAGATTCCACTTTCAGGGAACTGTGCACAGTTATTCCCAGATCCCTCTGTTCACCTGCATTCTTCAATTCCCTACCATTTACCATGGACGTCCTATTTTGATTTGTCCTGCCAAGATGTAGCACCTCACACTTATCAGCATTAAACTCCATCTGCCATCTTTCAGCCCACTCTTCCAACTGGCATAAATCTCTCTGTAGACTTTGAAAATCTACTTCATTATCCACAACCCCACCTATCTTAGTATCATCTGCATACTTACTAATCCAATTTACCACACCATCATCCAGATCATTGATGTACATGACAAACAACAGTGGACCCAAGACAGATCCCTGTGGCACCCCACTAGTCACTGGCCTCCAACCTGACAAACAACCATCCACCATTACTCTCTGGCATCTCCCATTCACCCACTGTTGAATCCATCTTGCTACTCCACCATTAATACCCAACCATTGAACCTTCTTAACCAACCTTCCATGAGGAACCTTGTCAAAGGCCTTACTGAAGTCCATATATACAACATCCACTGCTTTACCCTCATCAATTTCGCGAGTAACCTCTTCAAAAAATTCAAGAAGATTAGTAAAACATGACCTTCCAGGCACAAATCCATGTTGACTGTTCCTAATCAGACCCTGTTTATCCAGATGCTTATATATATTATCTCTAAGTATCCTTTCCCACCACTGACGTCAAACTAACAGGTCTATAATTGCTAGGTTTACTCTTAGACCCCTTTTTAAACAATGGAACAACATGCGCAGTACGCCAATCCTCCGGCACTATTCCCGTTTCTAATGACATTTGAAATATTTCTGTCATAGCCCCTGCTATTTCTACAGTAACTTCCCTCAATGTCCTAGGGAATATCCTGTCCGGACCTGGAGACTTATCCACTTTTATATTTCTCAAAAGTGTCAGTACTTCCTCTTCTTTGAATCTCATAGTTTCCATAGCTACTCTACTTGTTTCCCTTACCTCACATAATTCAATATCCTTCTCCTTGGTGAATACCGAAGAAAAGAAATTGTTCAATATCTCCCCCATCTCTTTTGGCTCTGCAGATAGCTGTCCACTCTGACTCTCTAATGGACCAATTTTCTCCCTCGTTATCCTTTTGCTATTAATATATCTGTAGAAACCCTTTGGATTTACTTTCACCTTACTTGCCAAAGCAAATCTTCATTTAGCTTTTCTAATTTCTTTCTTAAGATTCTTTTTACATTCTTTATACTCCTCAAGCACCTCATTTGCTCCATGCTGCCTATAATTAATGTAGATCCCTCTCTTTTTCCGAGCTAAGTGTCCAATTTCCCTTGAAAACCATGGCTCTTTCCAATTTTTACTATTTCCTTTCAACCGAACAGGGACATAAAGATTCTGTACTCTTAAAATTTCACCTTTAAATGTCTTCCATTTCTCTTCCACATCTTTCCCATAAAACAAACTGTCCCAATTTACTCCTTTTAAATCCTTTCGCATCTCCTCAAAGTTAGCCTTTCTCCAATCAAAAATCTCAACCCTAGGTCCAATTCTGACTCTCTCCGTAATTATATTGAAACTATATTGTGATCACTGGACCCGAACTGTTCCCCAACGCATTCCTCTGCCACCTGACCCGTCTCATTTCCTAACAGGAGGTCCACCACCGCCCCTTCTCTAGTAGGTACTTCTATGTATTGCTGCAAAAAACTATCCTGCAGACATTCTACAAACTCCAACCAATCCAGCCCATTTACAGAATGTGTTTCCCAATCTATGTGTGGAAAATTGAAATCTCCCACAATCACTACCTTGTGCTTACTACTAATATCTGCAATCTCCTTACATATTTGCTCTTCCAATTCTCGTTCCCCATTTGGCGGTCTATAATACACCCCTATAAGTGTTGCTACCCCTTTCCCATTTCTCAGTTCCACCCAAATAGCCTCCCTAGACGAGCCCTCTAATCTATCCTGCCAAAGCACTGCTGTAATATCTTCCCTGATAAGCAATGCAACACCTCCACCTCTTGCCCCTCCAATTCTATCACACCTGAAGCAACGAAATCCTGGAATATTTAGTTTCCAATCACAGCCCTCTTGCAACCATTTCACTGATCGCCACAACATCATACTTCTAGGTGTCAATCCAGGCTCTAAGTTCATCCACCTTTCTTACAATGCTCCTAGCATTAAAATATACACATTTAAGAAACCCACCCTCTCTTATTCTCTGTTTATTGTCTTTTTCTTCTCTCTCCCCTACATTTTGGGTCAGAGTGCTACCATTCTCTGCCTCCTGTCTCACACACTGACTGATAGCCTTCCCAATTTGAGTCCCTCCCCCCAACCATACTAGTTTAAAGTCTCCCCAGTAGCCTTTGCAAATCTCCCCGCCAGGATATTAGTCCCCCTCGAGTTCAAGTGCAACCCGTCCTTTCTGTACAGGTCGCACCTTCCCCAAAAGAGGTCCCAATGATCCAGAATAGTTGCAGGAGTAGGCCATTCAGCCCTTCAGGACAGAAGGTTCTCGATGTCTTTCCCATATTCTATCTCATCTTTGCTGCTCATGTGGATGAAAATGGTGTTCTGACCAGTGGACGGACGTCTGGATCCCATTGGCCTGAGACCTGGTCACAAGTTGTGGGTGGCAAGGTCATGACCCCGAGGGACATTGGTGTCACGGGTCACGGTGGAGGGAATGTTCTGACCAATTCTAACATCTGACAAGTGAATGGTGATGATTTGTTAATTCATCATGGCACAAGCAGGTGGGCTCATTTCTGACTATACTTTACTGTGGACATTTAACCAGGAAAAGTAAACTTTCTTTATTAACAATGAATGACCCTGAGGAAGGAGAATGTTACTCTTGGAAGTTCATAGAGTCATAGCATGGAAACAGGCCCTTCCTTCGGACAATCTTGCCCACCCGGACCAACATGCCCCATCTACACCAGTCCCACCCCGACCAACATGCCCCATCTACACTAGTCCCACCCGACCAACATGCCCCATCTACACTAGTCCCACCTGCCCACACCACCCAACATGCCCCATCTACACAAGTCCCACCTGCCCACACCGACCAACATGCCCCATCTACATTAGTCCCACCACGACCAACATGCCCCATCTACACTATTCCCACCCCGACCAACATGCCCCATCTACACTAGTCCCACCTGCCCACACCGACCAACATGCCCCATCTACACTAGTCCCACCTGCCCGCGTTTGGCCCATATACCTCCAAACCTGTCCTATACAAATGTCTCTTAGACATTGTGATAGTCCCAGCCTCAACTACCTCCTCCAGCAGCTCATTCCACACACCCTCCATAATGTCAATCTGAGGGGCAACTTTTCCATGATATCCACCTGGGGCAGTAGTTGACTGCGGGACAATAATTGCCCTCCGACTTGTTGCTCTTTGCATAAAGTGGCTGCTTGCAAACATTGATTGGCCACTGGTGGCCGAAGGGTTAATGCGGTAATTGGCTTGATTGAAGCTGATTAGGAAATTGTCAGTTGCTGTGTATAAAAGGGGGAGTTGTGGGAGTGTCTGAGTGCAGTGGTCCTGGGCTGTGGATGGGAGCAGTGCTCAGCGTGGAGACAGGGAGTCTGTCTTTGTGTTCAGGGTAGAGACGGGGAGCCTCCCCTTGTGTCTGATGTGGATCTATATCTCCAGGGCATGAGGTCGGTGAGAACACTATCACCTTCTCCTGAATTGTGTTTGCTTCTTTGATTAATTCTGCTGACTTTTCCTTTCAATTGTTGTCATTTGAAGTGTCCAGGGTTTTTAATTATTATTTTTTTTGGTGCATCTGGAATTGTGCTGAATCTCAGAACTAAACGGATGTTTCTACTACTGGAAGAATCTCAGAACAGAGGGAACAGTGTCAGAATAAAAGGATGTATCTTTACTAAAGTGATGATACCCTATCATTATCACAACTGAAATTGAATCTGGCTGATGTAAAATGTAGAAACAAAGACCTGTGGATGCTGGTTTATACCAAAGGTAGACACATTGCGGGAGTAACTGAGTGGGCCAGGCAGCATCTCTGGAGAAACAAGTGATTTGGGGATGGAATAGAAGGGTTTCTTACCCAAAATATCACCCATCCTTCTCCTCCAGAGATGGTGCCTGACCTGCTGAGTTTCTCCAGCACTCTTGTCATGGTCCCCTCTATATCCCGCAGGTCTGCTCTTACACCCCATCCCCCTACTCATAACAAGGACAGAAGCCCCCTTGTCCCTATTGCAGATACAGCAGGCAGTGAAACATAGAAACATATAAATTAGGTGCAGGAGTAGGCCATTTGGCACTTCGAGTCTGCACCGCTATTCAATATGATCATGGCTGATCATCCAACTCTTGTATGCTGCACCTGCCTTTTCTCCATACCCCCTGATCCCTTTAGCCACAAGGGCCACATCTAACTCCCTCTTAAACATAGCCAATGAACTGGCCTCAACTACCTTCTGTGGCAGAGAATTCCAGAGATTCACCACTCTCTGTGTGAAAAATGTTTTTCTCATCTCAGTCCTAAAAGATTTCCCCCTTATCCTTAAACTGTGACCCCTTGTTCTGGACTTCCCCAACATCGGGAACAATAATCCTGCATCTAGCCTGTCCAACCCCTTAAGAATTTTGTAAGTTTCTATAAGATCCCATCTCAGTCTTCTAAATTCTAGCGAGTACAAGCCGAGTCTATCCAGTCTTTCTTCATATGAAAGTCCTGACATCCCAGAAATCAGTCTGGTGAACCTTCTCTGTACTCTATGGCAAGAATGTCTTTTCTCAGATTAGGAGACCAAAACTGTACGCAATACTCCAGGTGTGATCTCACCAAGACCCTGTACAACTGCAGTAGAACCTCCCTGCTCCTATACTCAAATCCTTTTGCTGTGAATGCTAACATACCATTCGCTTTCTTCACTGCCTGCCGCACCTGCATGCCTACTTTCAATGACTGATGTGCCATGACACCCAGGTCTCATTGCATCTTCTTTTCCTAATCGGCCACCATTCAGATAATAGTCTACTTTCCTGTTTTTGCCACCTAAGTGGATAACCTCACATTTATCCAAATGATACTGCATCTGCCATGCATTTTCTCACCCAGCCTATCCAAGTCACCTTGCAGCCTCCAAGCATCCTCCTCACAGCTAACGCTGCCCCCCAGCTTCGTGTCATCCGCAAACTTGGAAATATTGCATTCAATTCCTTCGTCCAAATCATTAATATATATTGTAAATAACTGAGGTCCCAGCACTGAGCCTTGCGGTACCCCACTAGTCACTGCCTGCCATTGTGAAAAGGATCCGTTTACTCCATATAACCATATAACAATTACAGCACGGAAACAGGCCATCTCGGCCCTACAAGTCCGCGCCGAACAATTGTTTTCCCTTAGTCCCACCTGCCTGCACTCATACCATAACCCTCCATTCCCTTCTCATCCATATGCCTATCCAATTTATTCTTAAATGATACCAAAGAACCTGCCGCCACCACTTCCACTGGAAGCTCATTCCACACCGCTACCACTCTCTGAGTAAAGAAGTTCCCCCTCATGTTACCCCTAAACTTCTGTCCCTTAATTCTGAAGTCATGTCCTCTTGTTTGAATCTTCCCTATTCTCAAAGGGAAAAGCTTGATCACATCAACTCTGTCTATCCCTCTCATCATTTTAAAGACCTCTATCAAGTCCCCCCTTAACCTTCTGCGCTCCAGAGAATAAAGACCTAACTTATTCAACCTATCTCTGTAACTTAGTTGTTGAAACCCAGGCAACATTCTAGTAAATCTCCTCTGTACTCTCTCTATTTTGTTGACATCCTTCCTATAATTGGGCGACCAAAATTGTACACCATACTCCAGATTTGGTCTCACCAATGCCTTGTACAATTTTAACATTACATCCCAGCTTCTATACTCAATGCTCTGATTTATAAAGGCTAGCATACCAAAAGTTTTCTTTACCACCCTATCTATATGAGATTCCACCTTCAAGGAACTATGCACGGTTATTCCCAGATCCCTCTGTTCAACTGTATTCTTCAATTCCCTACCATTTATCATGTACGTCCTATTTTGATTTGTCCTGCCAAGGTGTAACACCTCCTACTCCTACTCCTACTCTTTGCTTCCTGTCTGCCAGCCAGTTTTCTATCCACATCAATACTGAACCCCCAATACCGTGTGCTTTAAGTTTGTATACTGATCTCTTATGTGGGACCTTGTCGAAAGCCTTCTGAAAGTCCAGATATAACACATCCACTGGTTCTCCCTCATCCACTCTACTAGTTACATCCTTGAAAAATTCGATAAGATTCGTCAGACATGATTTACCTTTCATAAATCCATGCTGACTTTGCCCTATGATTTCACCACTTTCCAAATGTGCTGCTATCCCATCTTTAATAACTGACACTAGCAGTTTCCCCACTACCGATGTTAGACTAACTGGTCGGTAATTCCCTGTTTTCTCTCCCCCTCCCTTTTTAAAAAGTGGGGTTACATTAGTTACCCTCCAATCCTCAGGAACTACTCCAGAATCTAAAGAGTTTTGAAAAATTATCACTAATGCATCCACTATTTCTGGGGCTACTTCCTTAAGTACTCTGGGATGCAGCCTATCTGGCCCTGGGGATTTATCGGCCTTTAATCCATTCAATGTACCCAACACCACTTCCCGGCTAACCTGGATTTCACTCAGTTCCTCCATCTCATTTGACCCCTGGTCCCCTGCTATTTCCGGCAGATTATTTATGTCTTCCTTAGCGAAGACAGAGCCAAAGTAGTTATTCAATTGGTCTGCCATGTCTTTGTTCCCCATGATCAATTCACCTGTTTCTGACTGCAAGGGACAAGTAGAGTAGCTATGGAACTGAGAAATGGGAAAGGTGTAGCAACACTTTTAGGGGTGTATTATAGACCGCCTAATGGGGAGCGAGAATTGGATGAGCAAATATGTAAGGAGATCGCAGATATTAATAGTAAGCACAAGGTAGTGATTGTGGGAGATTTTAATTTTCCACGCATAGACTGGGAAACACGTTCTGTAAATGGCTGGATGGATTGGAGTTTGTAAAATGTGTGCAGGATAGTTTTTTGCAGCAATACATAGAGGTACCTACTAGAGAAGGTGCAGTGCTGGACCTCCTGTTAGGAAATGAGACAGGTCAGGTGGCGGAGGTATGTGTTGGGGATCACTTCGGGTCCAGTGATCACAATACCATTAGTTTCAATATAATTATGGAGAGGGTCGGAACTGGACCTAGGGTTGAGATTTGTGATTGGAGAAAGGCTAACTTTGAGGAGATGCGAAAGTATTTAAAAGGAGTGAATTGGGACATTTTGTTTGATGGGAAGGATGTGGAGGAGAAATGGAGGACAGTTAAAGATGAAATTTTAAGAGTACAGAATCTTTATGTCCCTGTTCGGTTGAAAGGAAATAGTAAAAATTGGAAAGAGCCATGGTTTTCAAGGGAAATTGGACACTTGGTTCAGAAAAAGAGAGAGATCTACAATAATTATAGGCTGCATGGAGTAAATTAGGTGCTTGAGGAGTGTAAAGAATGTAAAAAGAATCTTAAGAAAGAAATTAGAAAAGCTAAAAGAAGAATGGCCTACTCCTGCACCTAATTTCTATGTTTCTATGTTCTATATGAGGTTGCTTTGGCAAATAAGGTGAAAGTAAATCCAAAGGGTTTCTAAAGCTATATTAGTAGCAAAAGGATAACGAGGGATAAAATTGGTCCATTAGAGAGTCAGAGTGGACAGCTATCTGCAGAGCCAAAAGAGATGGGGGAGATATTGAACAATTTCTTTTCTTCGGTATTCACCAAGGAGAAGGATATTGAATTATGTGAGGTAAGGGAAACAAGTCGAGTAGCAATGGAAACTATGAGATTCAAAGAAGTGGAAGTACTGACACTTTTGATAAATATATAAGTGGATAAGTCTCCAGGTCCTGACAGGATATTCCCTAGGACATTGAGGGAAGTTCGTGTAGAAATAGCAGGGGCTATGACAGAAATATTTCAAATGTCATTAGAAACGGGAATAGTGCCGGGGATTGGCGTACTGCGCATGTTGTTCCATTGTTTAAAAAGGGTTCTAAGAGTAAACCTAGCAATTATAGACCTGTTAGTTTGACGTCTGTGGTGGGCAAATTAATGGAAAGGATACTTAGAGATAATATATATAAGCATCTGGATAAACAGGGTCTGATTAGGAACAGTCAACATGGATTTGTGCCTGGAAGGTCATCTAATCTTCTTGAATTTTTTGAAGAGGTTCCTCGGGAAATTGATGAGGGTAAAGCAGTGGATGTTGTCTATTTGGACTTCAGTAAGGCCTTTGACAAGGTTCCTCATGTTGGTTAAGGTTCGATTGTTGGGTATTAATGGTGGAGCAGCAAGATGGATTCAATGGCTGAATGGGAGATGCCAGAGAGTAATGGTGGATGGCTGTTTGTCAGGTTGGAGGCCGGTGACTAATGGGGTGCCACAGGGATCTGTGGTGGGTCCACTGTTGTTTGTCATGTACATCAATGATCTGCATGGTGGTGTGGTAAATTGGATTAGTAAGTATGCAGATGGTACTAAGATAGGTGGTGTTGTGGATAATTAAGTAGATTTTCAAAGTCTACAGAGAGATTTAGGCCATTTGGAAGCGTGAGCTGAAAGATGGCAGATGGAGTTTAATGCTGATAAGTGTGAGGTGCTACATCTTGGCAGGACAAATCAAAATAGGACGTACATGGTAAATGGTAGGGAATTGAAGAATGCAGGTGAACAGAGGGATCTGGGAATAACTGTGCACAGTTCCCTGAAAGTGGAATCTCATGTAGATAGGGTGGTAAAGAAAGCTTTTGGTGTGCTGGCCTTTATAAATCAGAGCATTGAGTATAGAAGTTGGGATGTAATGTTAAAATTGTACAAGGCATTGGTGAGGCCAATTCTGGAGTATGGTGTACAATTTTGGTCGCCTAATTATAGGAAGGATGTCAACAAAATAGAGAGAGTACAGAGGAGATTTACTAGAATGTTGCCTGGGTTTCAGCAACTAAGTTACAGAGATAGGTTGAACAAGTTAGGGCTTTAGCTGGAGCGCAGAAGGTTAAGGGGGGACTTGATAGAGGTCTTTAAAATGTTGAAAGGGATAGACAGAGTTGACGTGGATAAGCTTTTCCCTTTGAGAGTAGGGAAGTTTCAAACAAGAGGACATGACTTGAGAATTAAGGGACAGAGGTTTAGGGGTAACATGAGGGGGAACTTCTTTACTCGGAGAGTGGTAGCTGTGTGGAATGAGCTTCCAGTGGAGGCAGGTTCGATTTTATCATTTAAAAATAAATTGGATAGGTATATGGACGGGAAAGGAATGGAGGGTTCTGGTCTGAGTGCAGGTAGATGGGACAAGGGGAGAATAATTGTTCGGCACGGACTAGAAGGGCCGAGTTGGCCTGTTTCCGTGCTGTAATTGTTATATGGTTATATGGACCTACATTTGTTTCAACTAAATTTTTTCTCTTCACATATCTATAAAAACCTTTGCAGTCAGTTTTTATGTTCACTGCCAGTTTTCTTTCATAGTCTATTTTCCCTTTCCTAATTAAGCCCTTTGTCCTCCTCTGCTGGACTGAATTTCTCCCAGTCCTCTGGTAGGCTGCTTTTTCTGGCTAATTTGTATGCTTCATCTTTTGTTTTGATACTATCCCTGATTTCCGTTGTTATCCACGGATGCACTACTTTCCCTGATTTATTCTTTTGCCAAACTTGGATGAACAATTGTTGTAGTTCATCCATGCAGTCTTTAAATGCCTTCCATTGCATATCCACCGTCAACCCTTTAAGAATCAATTGCCAGTCTATCTTGGCCAATTCACATCTCATACCGTCAAAGTTACCTTTCTTTAAGTTCAGAACCCTTGTTTCTGGATTGATTATGTCACTCTCCGTCCTAATGAAGAACTCAACCATATTATGGTCACTCTTGCCCAAGGGGCCACGCACAAGACTGCTAACTAACCCTTCCTCATTACTTAATATTCAATCTACAATAGCCTGCTCTCTCGTTGGTTCCTCTACATGTTGGTTTAGAAAACTATCCCGCATACATTCCAAGAAATCCTCTTCCTCAGCCCCCTTGCCAATTTGATTCACCCAATCAATATGTAGATTGAAGTCACCCATTATAACTGTTTTACCTTTGTTACACGCATTTCTAATTTCCTGTTTGATGCGATCCTCAACTCCACTACTACTGTTAAGTGGCCTGTACACAACTCCCACTAGCTTTTTCTGCCCCTTAGTGTTTCGCAGCTCTACCCATATAAATTCCACATCCTCCAAGCTAATGTCCTTCCTTTCTATTGTGTTAATCTCCTCTCTAATCAGCAACGCTACCCCACCTCCTTTTCCTTTCTGTCTATCCCTCCTGAATATTGAATATCCCTGGATGTTCAGCTCCCAGCCTTGGTCACCCTGGAGCCATGTCTCCGTGATCCCAACCATATCATAGTCATTAATAGCTATCTGCACATTCAACTCATCCACCTTATTACGAATGCTCCTTGCATTGAGACACATTGCCTTCAGGCTTGTTTTTACAACACTCTTACCCCTTATACAATTATGTTGAAAAGTGGCCCTTTTTGATTTTTGCCCTGGATGTGTCTGCCTGCCACTTTTACTTTTCACCTTACTACCTATTGCTTCTACCCCCATTTTACACCCCTCTGTCTCTACGCTCACACATTTAAGAAACCCTTTCCCTTTAACTCCTTCCTTGACTATCCCATTTGACACCCCATCCCCGTTATTCAGTTTAAAACCACCCGTGTAGCAGTGGCAAACCTGCCTGGTCCCCCACCTGTTAAGATGCAATCCGTCCCTTTTGTACAGTTCCCCCTTACTCCAAAACAGATCCCAGTGATCTAAGAATCTAAATCCCTGCCCCGTGCACCAGTTCCTCAGCCACACATTCAGGTCCCGTATCTCCCTGTTCCTGCTCTCGCCAGCACGAGAAACTGGAAGCAAACCGGAGATAACAACCCTGGAGGTCCTGCTTTTCAGCATTTTTCCAAGCTCTCTAAAGTCACGCTGCAGAATATTCATCCCCTTCTTTCCGACATCGTTTGTGCCGACATGCACTACCACTTCCGGCTGTTCACCTTTGCCCTTGAGGATTTTCTGCACTCTGTCCGTGACATCCTGGATCCTGGCACCAGGAAGGCAGCACACCACCCTCTAATCCCGTTTGTTGCCACGGAAACCCCTGTCCGTACCTCTCACAATGGAGTCTCCCACTACAATGGCGTTGCCTGACGTTGGCCTCTTTGGTTTTCGCTCAACAGCCCTATTTGCTTCGCAAGCCAGTCCGCCGCTCAGTGTGTTAACGTCTTCTGTCCCGACAGCTTCTAAGTGGGTGAACCTGTTCACAAGAGGTACAACACCCGGGGACATTTGCATTCCATGCTTCCCTCCCTTTCTCACCATCTCCCACCTTCTCTCTTCCAGTACCTTAGGTGTAACAATCTTACAGTAGGACTTGTCGAGGAACGACTCCGTTTCTCGGACGAACCGGAGGTCATCCACTTGCTTCTCCAGTTCCCAAACACGGTCCTTCAGGAGCTGTACCTGGATGCACTTCTCGTATTTGTAGCAGCCAGAGGCACCAGCAGTGTCCTTAACCTCCCACATACTGCAAACATCACACTGAATCAGCTTGCCTGACATCTCCTTCTTTCGTCTCTCCCTCTCCAGCGTTTTGCGTAGCCTCCTCTCCTCGCCGAAGACTCCCGAGCCAAAGACTCACACTTTACTCACAGGGCAATTCCCTCACAAGGCCGCTCACTCACTGCCGTCTTGCTTATATTGACTGATAAATTGCCTAATTTACAAACCAAATTCCTCAGTTTTCAACTGTTTCCCCCTCTGACTCACTTTTAACTCTCCTCCCACTTGGGCTAGAGCCAATCAGTGTTTTCCCTTGCTTCTCTTTCTTGCTGTTGCTTCCAAATCAACAGGAGCTCTGAGTAAAGTCTGCCTGTGCTTTACCTCTCCTTTTCAACTGCTTTCCCCCTCTGATTCACTTCTAACTCTCCTCCCACTTGGGCTAGAGCCAATCAGTGTTTTCTCTTGCTTATCTTTCTTGCTGTTGCTTCCAAATCAACAGGAGCTCTGAGTAAAGTCTGCCTGTGCTTTGCCGCTCTTCAACTGCTTTCCCCCTCTGACTCACTTCTAACTCTCCTCCCACTTGGGCTAGAGCCAATCAGTGTTTTCTCTTGCTTATCTTTCTTGCTGTTGCATCCAAATCAACAGGAGCGATGAGTAAAGTCTGCCTGTGCTTTGCCTCTCCTTTTGAAGAAAGCGAATGGCATGTTGGCCTTTAACAAGAGGAGTTGAGTACAGGAGCAAAGAGGTCCTTCTGCAGTTGTACAGAGCCCTAGTGAGACCACACCTGGAGTATTGTGTGCAGTTTTGGTCCCCTAATTTGAGGAAGGACATTCTTGCTATTGAGGGAGTGCAGCGTAGGTTTACAAGGTTAATTCCCGGGTTGGCGAGACTGTCATATGCTGAGTGAATGGAGCAGCTGGGCTTGTACATTCTGAAGTTTAGAAGGATGAGAGGGTATCTCATTGAAACATATAAAATTGTTAAGGGCTCGGACACACTAGAGGTAGGAAATATGTTCACGATGTTGGGGGAGTCCAAAAGCAGGGGCCACAGTTTAAGAATAAGGAGTAAGCCATTTGGAATGGAAATGAGGAAACATTTTTTCTCACAGAGAGTGGTGAGTCTGTGGAATTCTCTGCCTCGGCTGGAGGCAGGTTCTCTGGATGCTTTCAAGAGAGAGATAGATAGGCCTCTTAAAGATAGCGGAGTCAGGGGATATGGGGAGAAGGCAGGAACAGGGTACTGATTGTGGATGATCAACCATGATCACATCGAAGAGCCGAATGGCCTCCTCTGGCGTCTATTGTCTATCACGGGTAACAGACTACTGACCGACATCTACTACAAACCCACTGACGCCCATGGCTATCTGGACTACACTGGCCACATCTGCGCCCAGGATGAAGTGTTCCTAACCAGGGCATCGGAGATGACCTCATTATTTAGGGAATGGGGTTTGTAGTAGATGAGTCTTCTACTATAGATGAGGCTCTTATCGGGGTGTCTTCTATATCCCGCAGCTCCGCTCTTACTCCCCATCCCCCTACTCGTAACAAGGATAGAGTCCCCCATGCCCTCACATTCCACCCTACCAGCCGTCACATACAACAGATAATCCTCCAACATTTTCGCCACCTCCAACGGGATCCCACCATTGGCTACATCTTCCCATTCTCCAATTTCAGTGGTTTCTCCCTCCTTCCCCTTCCCAGCTCTCCCACAGCCTTCTGTCTCTGCCTTTTCCTTCCTTTATCCCGCCCCCCAACCCAACTTCAGTCTGAAGAAGGGTCTCAACCTGAAAGTAACATATTCCTTCTCTCCATAGATGCTGGAGAACCTCCAGCTGAGTTACTCCAGCATTTTTGTCTACCTTCGAATTTTCCAGCTTCTGCAGTTCTTTCTTAAACCACACGGTGGGAATGTTGACCACAAATTGGAGCGACCTGTTATGTGAATTCACTGCACATTGGGAGCGCTGTCTACAAATTAGATATTGTGTTCTTTACTGCAAAATGGTTCTTTATTGCTCTGTGACCCTTTACCTTTCCCCATAATGCACCCATTGCCCAGATGCCAAACTTATTAAAAGCCCTGAAGCCAGGGAAGATTTGGGATGAAAATATAACCATATAACCATATAACAATTACAGCACGGAAACAGGCCATCTCGACCCCTCTAGTCCGTGCCGAACACATAGTCTCCCCTAGTCCCATATACCTGCGCTCAGACCATAACCCTCCATTCCTTTCCCATCCATATAACTATCCAATTTATTTTTAAATGATAAAAACGAACCTGCCTCCACCACCTTCACTGGAAGCTCATTCCACACAGCTACCACTCTCTGAGTAAAGAAGTTCCCCCTCATGTTACCCCTAAACTTCAGTCCCTTAATTCTCAAGTCATGTCCCCTTGTTTGAATCTTCCCTACTCTCAGTGGGAAAAGCTTTTCCACGTCAACTCTGTCTATCCCTCTCATCATTTTAAAAACCTCTATCAAGTCCCCCCTTAACCTTCTGCGCTCCAAAGAATAAAGCCCTAACTTGTTCAACCTTTCTCTGTAACTTAGTTGCTGAAACCCAGGCAACATTCTAGTAAATCTCCTCTGTACTCTCTCTATTTTGTTGACATCCTTCCTATAATTAGGCGACCAAAATTGTACACCATACTCCAGAATTGGCCTCACCAATGCCTTGTACAATTTTAACATTACATCCCAACTTCTATACTCAATGCTCTGATTTATAAAGGCCAGCACACCAAAAGCTTTCTTTACCACCCTATCTACATGAGATTCCACTTTCATAGAACTGTGCACAGTTATTCCCAGATCCCTCTGTTCACCTACATTCTTCAATTCCCTACCATTTACCATGTACGTCCTATTTTGATTTGTCCTGCCAAGATGTAGCACCTCACACTTATCAGCATTAAACTCCATCTGCCATCTTTCAGCCCACTCTTCCAACTGGCATAAATCTCTCTGTAGACTTTGAAACTCTTCTTCATTACCCGCAACCCCTCCTATCTTAGTATCATCTGCATACTTACTAATCCAATTTACCACACCATCGTCCAGATCATTGATGTACATGACAAACAACAGTGGACCCAACACAGATCCCTGTGGCACCCCACTCGTCACTGGCCTCCAACCTGACAAACAACCATCCACCATTACTCTCTGGCATCTCCCATTCAGCCACTGTTGAATCCATCTTGCTACTCCACCATTAATACCCAACCATTGAACCTTCTTAACCAACCTTCCATGAGGAACCTTGTCAAAGGCCTTACTGAAGTCCATATACACAACATCCACTGCTTTACCCTCATCAATTTCCCGAGTAACATCTTCAAAAAATTCAAGAAGATTAGTTAAACATGACCTTCCAGGCACAAATCCATGTTGACTGTTCCTAATCAGACCCTGTTTATCCAGATGCTTATATATATTATCTCTAAGTATTCTTTCCATTAATTTGCCCACCACTGACGTCAAACTAATAGGTCTATAATTGCTAGGTTTACTCTTAGACCCCTTTTTAAACAATGGAACAACATGCGCAGTACGCCAATCCTCCGGCACTATTCCCGTTTCTAATGACATTTGAAATATTTCTGCCATAGCCCCTGCTATTTCTACACTAACTTCCCTCAATGTCCTAGGGAATATCCTGTCCGGACCTGGAGACTTATCCACTTTTATATTTCTCAAAAGTGTCAGTACTTCCTCTTCTTTGATCCTCATAGTTTCCATAGCTACTCTACTTGGTTCCCTTACCTCACATAATTCAATATCCTTCTCCTTGGTGAATACCGAAGAAAAGAAACTGTTCAATATCTCCCCCATCTCTTTTGGCTCTGCAGATAGTTGGCCACTCTGACTCTCTAATGGACCCATTTTATCCCTCGTTATCCTTTTGCTATTAATATAGCGGTAGAAACCCTTCGGATTTACTTTTACCTTACTTGCCAAAGCAACCTCATATCTTCTTTTAGCTTTTCTAATTTCTTTCTTAAGATTCTTTTTACATTCTTTATACTCCTCAAGCACCTCATTTACTCCATGCTGCCTATAACTATTGTAGATATCCCTCTTTTTCCGAACCAAGTGTCCAATTTCCCTTGAAAACCATGGCTCTTTACAATTTTTACGATTTCCTTTCAACCGAACAGGGACATAAAGATTCTGTACTCTTAAAATTTCACCTTTGAATGTACTCCATTTCTCTTCCACATCTTTCCCATAAAACAAACTGTCCCAATTTACTCCTTTTAAATCCTTTCGCATCTCCTCAAAGTTAGCCTTTCTCCAATCAAAAATCTCAACCCTAGGTCCAGTTTTGTCCCTCTCCATAATTATATTGAAACTAATGGTATTGTGATCACTGGACCCGAACTGTTCCCCAACGCATACCTCTGCCACCTGACCCATCTCATTTCCTAACAGGAGGTCCAGTACCGCCCCTTCTCTAGTAGGTACTTCTATGTATTGTTGCAAAAAACTATCCTGCACACATTTTACAAACTCCAACCCATCCAGCCCATTTACAGAATGTGTTTCCCAGTCTATGTGTGGAAAATTGAAATCTCCCACAATCACTACCTTGTGCTTACTACTAATATCTGCAATCTCCTTACATATTTGCTCTTCCAATTCTCGCTCCCCATTTGGCGGTCTATAATACACCCCTATAAGTGTTGCTACCCCTTTCCCATTTCTTAGTTCCACCCAAATAGCCTCCCTAGACGAGCCCTCTAATCTATCCTGCCAAAGCACTGCTGTAATATCTTCCCTGATAAGCAATGCAACACCTCCACCTCTTGCCCCTCCAATTCTATCACACCTGAAGCAACGAAATCCTGGAATATTTAGTTTCCAATCACAGCCCTCCTGCAACCATGTTTCACTGATCGCCACAACATCATACTTCCAGGTGTCAATCCAGGCTCTAAGTTCATCCACTTTTCTTACAATGCTCCTAGCATTAAAATATACACATTTAAGAAACCCACCCTCTCTTATTCTCTGATTATTTTCTTTTTCTTCTCTCTCCCCTACATTTTGGGTCAGAGTGCTACCATTCTCTGCCCCCTGCTTCACACACTGACTGCTAGCTTTCCCAATTTGAGTCCCTCCCCCCAACCATACTAGTTTAAAGTCTCCCCAGTAGCCTTTGCAAATCTCCCCGCCAGGATATTGGTCCCCCTTGAGTTCAAGTGCAACCCGTCCTTTCTGTACAGGTCGCACCTTCCCCAAAAGAGGTCCCAATGATCCAGAAACTTGAATCCATACCCACTGCACCAGTCCCTCATCCACGCATTTATCCTCCACCTCGCTCCATTCCTACTCTCACTGTCGCGTGGCACAGGCAGTAATCCTGAGATTGTTACCTTTCCAGTCCTTCTCCTTAACTCTCTACCTAACTCCCTAAATTCTTCTTTCAGGACCTCTTCTCTTTTTTTACCTATGTCGTTGGTACCTATATGCACCACAACCTCAGGCTCCTCTCCCTCCCATTTCAGGATTTCTTGGACACGTTCAGACACATCCCTGACCCTGGCACCAGGGAGGCAAACTACCATCCGGGACTCCTGTCTGCGTCCACAGAATCGCCTATCCGACCCCCTGACTATAGAGTCCCCTATTACAATTGCCCTCCCCTTCTTTTCCTTACCCTTCTGAGCAACCGGACCGGTCTTTGTGCCAGAGGCCCGGCCGCTGTTGCTGCCCCCAGGTAGGCTGTCTCCCCCACCCTTACTCAAACATGAGTACTTATTTTCAAGGTGTACAGCCACCGGGGTACTCACCAGTCCCTGCCTCTGCCCATTGCCCTTCCTAACTGTGACCCAGTTTTCTGTCTCCCGTGGTCTTGGAGTGACCACCTCCCTGTAACTCCTTTCTATGACCTCCTCGCTCTCCCTGAGCAGACAGAGGTCATCGAGTTGCTGCTCCAGGTTCCTAACGCGGTCCCTTAGGAGCCCCATCTCGACGCACCTGGCGCAGATGTGGACGTCTGGAGAGCACTCAGACTCCATGACCTCCCACATCTGACATCCAGAACAGTAAACTGCCCTGGCCCTCATTTTCCCCCTTTATCCGAATACAATGAAGCCTTACAATTACAATACAAATACAATACAATCCAATCAGCTGCTTCCTCTGATCCTCGTCCACCAATCAGAGGCTTCCACCAGAATCCTTCTCTGGAAGTGAGATGGAACGTTACAGATTTGGGTATACTTACAGCTGCAGGTAAGTCCTCCTCTCTCCAACGGCTCCCCTGGCCTCTGTAGAAGCAAACCCCGCGCTGTATTTATACTTACAGCTGCAGGTAAGTCCTCCTCTCTCCAACGGCTCCCCTGGCCTCTGTAGAAGCAAACCCCGCGCTGTATTTATACTTACAGCTGCAGGTAAGTCCTCCTCTCTCCAACGGCTCCCCTGGCCTCTGTAGAAGCAAACCCCGCGCTGTATTTATACTTACAGCTGCAGGTAAGTCCTCCTCTCTCCAACGGCTCCCCTGGCCTCTGTAGAAGCAAACCCCGCGCTGTATTTATACTTACAGCTGCAGGTAAGTCCTCCTCTCTCCAACGGCTCCCCTGGCCAAAATCAAGGAACTACAGGTGTTGGTTTACAACAAAAAAAAAGACACAAAGTGCTGGAGTAACTCAGCGTGTCAGGCAGCATCTGTGGAGAACATGGACAGGTGGGATTTTGGGTTGGGAGCCTTCAGACTGATTTCTGGGTGTGGATCTATTTACTTCATGAAGGCAGTAGCAAGACTGAATTTGTCTCCTGGATAGCTAGTCCAATTGTGTTTTAATTGGGGCACTTTCTGAAGACTGGTTTTCAGTTGATGACTAATTGTTATGATAAAGAAGACAGCGAGGAATTTATAGTGGATCTACATTGTACTTGGTTGAGGAAAGTTAATGTGAACTAGTTGTTAACCACTTGTGTGAAATGGTTAATGTTAACTTCCCTAATCACAGCTTGTTTATTATGAGTTCTTGTGAAGGACTTTCAGGTGAAAGGAATGTGTGGAGTGGTCATTCATTGAGCTTTGGACTGGACAGACTGATGTAGAGATTTGTAAAGATATTTGCATGCTCTTGCTCAAAAGACAAAATGCTGGAGTAACTCAGCGGGTCAGGCAGCATCTGTGGAGAACATGGATAGGTGACGTTTCACAGAGTGCTGGAGTAACTCAGCGGGTCAGGCAGGATGCCCATAATAAAAAGCACAGCATTGAGTAGCTCAGTCAATGAGTTCACTGTTTGTGTATCATGGTAAGAGTTACAGCATTGGGCAACTCATTCAGGGAGTTCACTGTTTGTGTGAAGTGTTGTCCTTGATATAGCTGGCATGTTGCTGTGCCAGTTTGATTATGAAAATAGTCATTGTATTCTTCTACCCTGTAGGATTCACTACTGCAGCCACATTTGAATTTCACTGTACCATAATTGATACATGTGACGATAAACTGACCTTGAAACATTGGGCCTAGTTATTTTTCCAGGCCCAGTCCATCCAGTGTTTGATATTTTGAGGCAAATGTAAAATCTTCTCACCTGTGGCTGTTGCTCCCTCTACAGTTATTCTACTTGTTTCTGGTTGATGTGCCAAGGTCTTTGGAGATATTATAATGTCCCCAGTTTTCTATGGTTTGTGATATGGTTTTCTATGGCTTTGTCAACTTGCTGTTCCAAGTAGTGCTTGTGATAGAGGGTGTGATCAAGGATGTCAGGAAATTTCAACCATTAAAGTGATCTGTTTTTATTTTTTGCTATAACCAATCGTATCTAATCTAGTCTTTGTGGAGATGGTATGACGATAAGGCCCTCGTTTAGACCCTCTCGTGGTTTCAATGGGGATAAATCTTTGAGAAAGATTAACAATTTCTTTTCCGAATTGCATTGTGGTCACGTTCCTTGTATTTCAGGGTGCTGGAATGTTGAGCAGAAGTGCTGGAGGAACTCTGAGGGTCAGGCAGCATCTGTGGGGGAAATAGACAGATGGCATTTTGGGTTGGAAACATTCAGACTGGAGTAGGGGGAGAAAGATGGAAAGTGGGGGTGGGACAAAGCCTGGCATGTGGGGGTGGGTGATTGGCAGATGGATGGAATAAGTGACAAAGGCCAGAGGTGAAAGTGATAAAACATGTTGGATAAGAAGGGGAGAGGTGTGGAAGAATAAGCCAGAGGGAAGTTTATGGGTGAATGGGGCATGAGAGGGGATAAAATGGAATGTGGCATGGAGGTGGGGAATCAGCACACTGGTGATGGGAACCCCCCCCCCCCCTTTCCCTGCACCCCCCCCCCGGTGATGGGAACCCCATCTTTCCCTGCACCCCCCGCCCTGGTGTGAACACTTCCCTCAACACCTTGGTCACTCTGCTCCTTCCCTCTGTATGCTCATCTCCCAATCCAGTCTCATATCTTACTCTACCCCCTTTGTTTTTGGGCCAGGTTACATTCCCTGGTTAAAGTAATCCTAGTTGGCTGCTGTTGCACCAACCACATCAGACACAAGGGAAGGCTCCCTGTCTCCACCCTGAACAAAAAGACAGACTCCCTGTCTCTACGCTGAGCATTGTTCCCGACGACAGCCCAGGACCACTGCTCCCGACGACAGCCCAGGACCACTGCTCCCATCCACAGCCCAGGACAACTGCACTCAGCCACTCCACAACTTCCCCTTTTATAAACAGCAGCAGTTTTCTAATCACCTCCAATCAAGATTAGCACATTAACCCTTCGCTCACCAGTGGCCAATCAATGTTTGTTGCACACATCAATGATATCCACCTGTGGCAGTAGTTATCTGCGGGACAATAATTGCCCTCTGTTGATTAATTGCTCTTTGCATAAAGTGACTGCTTGCATTTCCTTAAGTCAGCAACGACACACAGAATCAGAATTATGCCATTCGGCCTATCGAGTCTACCCCACCATTCAATCATGGCTGATCCCATTCTCCGGCCTTCTCCCCATAAACCCTGACACCCTCACTAATCAACAATCTATCTATCTCTGCCTTAAATATATCCACTGACTTGTGAATCCCACAGATTCACCACCCTATGGCTAAAGAAATTTCTCATTTCCTTCCTAAAGGGACGTCCTTTAATTCTGAGGCTGTGCCCTCTGGTCCTAGACTCTCCCACTAGTGAAAACATCCTCTCCACATCCACTCTATCTGGGCCTTTCACTGTTTGGTGAAGTTTCAATGAGGTCCCCTCCCCACCCCCCTCCCCCCCCCCCCCCCCAATCTTCTAAACTCCGGCGAGTACAGGCCCAGCGCCGACAAACGCTCATCGTACATTAACCCACTCATTCCTGGGATCGTTCTTGTAAACGCTAACTCTTTTGTCTTGCTGATGTTGAGGGATGGATTGTTATCCTGACAATAGGTGCAGGTGCAGGAGTAGGCCATTCGGCCCTTCAGGTTCTCGATGTCTTTCCCATTTTCTATCTCATCTTGGCTGCTCATGTGGATGAAATAGTGTTCTGACCAGTGGACGGACGTCTCAATCCCATTGGCCTGAGACCTGGCCACAAGTTGTGGGTGGCAAGGTCATGACCCCGAGGGACATTGGTGTCAAGGGTCACGGTGGAGGGAATGTTCTGACCAATTCTAACATCTGAGAACCTGTACCTGCAGCTGTAAGTATAAATACAGCGCGGGGTTTGCTTCTACAGAGGCCCGGGGAGCCGTTGGTGAGAGGAGGACTTACCTGCAGCTGTAAGTATAAATACAGCGCGGGGTTTGCTTCTACAGAGGCCCGGGGAGCCGTTGGTGAGAGGAGGACTTACCTGCAGCTGTAAGTATAAATACAGCGCGGGGTTTGCTTCTACAGAGGCCCGGGGAGCCGTTGGTGAGAGGAGGACTTACCTGCAGCTGTAAGTATAAATACAGCGCGGGGTTTGCTTCTACAGAGGCCCGGGGAGCCGTTGGTGAGAGGAGGACTTACCTGCAGCTGTAAGTATAAATACAGCGCGGGGTTTGCTTCTACAGAGGCCCGGGGAGCCGTTGGTGAGAGGAGGACTTACCTGCAGCTGTAAGTATAAATACAGCGCGGGGTTTGCTTCTACAGAGGCCCGGGGAGCCGTTGGTGAGAGGAGGACTTACCTGCAGCTGTAAGTATACCCAAATCTGTAACGTTCCATCTCACTTCCAGAGAAGGATTCTGGTGGAAGCCTCTGATTGGTGGAAGAGGATCAGAGGAAGCAGCTAATTGGCTTGTATCCCGGGTAAGGCTTTATTGTATTCGGATAAAGGGGGAGAATGAGGGCCAGGGCAGTTTACTGTTCTGGATGTCAGATGTGGGAGGTCATGGAGTCTGAGTGCTCTCCAGACGTCCACATCTGCGCCAGGTGCGTCGAGATGGGGCTCCTAAGGGACCGCGTTAGGAACCTGGAGCAGCAACTCGATGACCTCTGTCTGCTCAGGGAGAGCGAGGAGGTCATAGAAAGGAGTTACAGGGAGGTGGTCACTCCAAGACCACGGGAGACAGAAAACTGGGTCACAGTTAGGAAGGGCAATGGGCAGAGGCAGGGACTGGTGAGTACCCCGGTGGCTGTACACCTTGAAAATAAGTACTCGTGTTTGAGTAAGGGTGGGGGAGACAGCCTACCTGGGGGCAGCGACAGCGGCCGGGCCTCTGGCACAAAGACCGGTCCTGTTGCTCAGAAGGGTAAGGAAAAGAAGAGGAGGGCAATTGTAATAGGGGACTCTATAGTCAGGGGGTCGGATAGGCGATTCTGTGGACGCAGACAGGAGTCCCGGATGGTAGTTTGCCACCCTGGTGCCAGGGTCAGGGATGTGTCTGAACGTGTCCAAGAAATCCTGAAATGGGAGGGAGAGGAGCCTGAGGTTGTGGTGCATATAGGTACCAACGACATAGGTAAAAAAAGAGAAGAGGTCCTGAAAGAAGAATTTAGGGAGTTAGGTAGAGAGTTAAGGAGAAGGACTGGAAAGGTAACAATCTCAGGATTACTGCCTGTGCCACGCGACAGTGAGAGTAGGAATGGAGCGAGGTGGAGGATAAATGCGTGGATGAGAGACTGGTGCAGTGGGTATGGATTCAAGTTTCTGGATCATTGGGACCTCTTTTGGGGAAGGTGCGACCTGTACAGAAAGGACGGGTTGCACTTGAACTCAAGGGGGACCAATATCCTGGCGGGGAGATTTGCAAAGGCTACTGGGGAGACTTTAAACTAGTATGGTTAGGGGGGAGGGACTCAAATTGGGAAAGCTAGCAGTCAGTGTGTGAAGCAGGGGGCAGAGAATGGTAGCACTCTGACCCAAAATGTAGGGGAGAGAGAAGAAAAAGAAAATAATCAGAGAATAAGAGAGGGTGGGTTTCTTAAATGTGTATATTTTAATGCTAGGAGCATTGTATGAAAAGTGGATGAACTTAGAGCCTGGATTGACACCTGGAAGTATGATGTTGTGGCGATCAGTGAAACATGGTTGCAGGAGGGCTGTGATTGGAAACTAAATATTCCAGGATTTCATTGCTTCAGGTGTGATAGAATTGGAGGGGCAAGAGGTGGAGGTGTTGCATTGCTTATCAGGGAAGATATTACAGCAGTGCTTTGGCAGGATAGATTAGAGGGCTCGTCTAGGGAGGCTATTTGGGTGGAACTGAGAAATGGGAAAGGGGTAGCAACACTTATAGGGGTGTATTATAGACTGCCAAATGGGGAGCGAGAATTGGAAGAGCAAATATGTAAGGAGATTGCAGATATTAGTAGTAAGCACAAGGTAGTGATTGTGGGAGATTTCAATTTTCCACACATAGACTGGGAAACACATTCTGTAAATGGGCTGGATGGGTTGGAGTTTGTAAAATGTGTGCAGGATAGTTTTTTGCAGCAATACATAGAAGTACCTACTAGAGAAGGGGCGGTACTGGACCTCCTGTTAGGAAATGAGATGGGTCAGGTGGCAGAGGTATGCGTTGGGGAACAGTTCGGGTCCAGTGATCACAATACCATTAGTTTCAATATAATTATGGAGAGGGACAAAACTGGACCTAGGGTTGAGATTTTAGATTGGAGAAAGGCTAACTTTGAGGAGATGCGAAAGGATTTAAAAGGAGTAAATTGGGACAGTTTGTTTTATGGGAAAGATGTGGAGGAGAAATGGAGTACATTTAAAGGTGAAATTTTAAGAGTACAGAATCTTTATGTCCCTGTTCGGTTGAAAGGAAATCGTAATAATTGTAAAGAGCCATGGTTTTCAAGGGAAATTGGACACTTGGTTCGGAAAAAGAGGGAGATCTACAATAGTTATAGGCAGCATGGAGTAAATGAGGTGCTTGAGGAGTATAAAGAATGTAAAAAGAATCTTAAGAAAGAAATTAGAAAAGCTAAAAGAAGATATGAGGTTGCTTTGGCAAGTAAGGTAAAAGTAAATCCGAAGGGTTTCTACCGCTATATTAATAGCAAAAGGATAACGAGGGATAAAATTGGTCCATTAGAGAGTCAGAGTGGCCAACTATCTGCAGAGCCAAAAGAGATGGGGGAGATATTGAACAGTTTCTTTTCTTCGGTATTCACCAAGGAGAAGGATATTGAATTATGTGAGGTAAGGGAAACAAGTAGAGTAGCTATGGAAACTATGAGGATCAAAGAAGAGGAAGTACTGACACTTTTGAGAAATATAAAAGTGGATAAGTCTCCAGGTCCGGACAGGATATTCCCTAGGACATTGAGGGAAGTTAGTGTAGAAATAGCAGGGGCTATGGCAGAAATATTTCAAATGTCATTAGAAACGGGAATAGTGCCGGAGGATTGGCGTACTGCGCATGTTGTCCCATTGTTTAAAAAGGGGTCTAAGAGTAAACCTAGCAATTATAGACCTGTTAGTTTGACGTCAGTGGTGGGCAAATTAATGGAAAGAATACTTAGAGATAATATATATAAGCATCTGGATAAACAGGGACTGATTAGGAACAGTCAACATGGATTTGTGCCTGGAAGGTCATGTTTAACTAATCTTCTTGAATTTTTTGAAGATGTTACTCGGGAAATTGATGAGGGTAAAGCAGTGGATGTTGTGTATATGGACTTCAGTAAGGCCTTTGACAAGGTTCCTCATGGAAGGTTGGTTAAGAAGGTTCAATGGTTGGGTATTAATGGTGGAGTAGCAAGATGGATTCAACAGTGGCTGAATGGGAGATGCCAGAGAGTAATGGTGGATGGTTGTTTGTCAGGTTGGAGGCCAGTGACGAGTGGGGTGCCACAGGGATCTGTGTTGGGTCCACTGTTGTTTGTCATGTACATCAATGATCTGGACGATGGTGTGGTAAATTGGATTAGTAAGTATGCAGATGATACTAAGATAGGTGGGGTTGCGGGTAATGAAGTAGAGTTTCAAAGTCTAGAGAGAGATTTATGCCAGTTGGAAGAGTGGGCTGAAAGATGGCAGATGGAGTTTAATGCTGATAAGTGTGAGGTGCTATATCTTGGCAGGACAAATCAAAATAGGACGTACATGGTAAATGGTAGGGAATTGAAGAATGTAGGTGAACAGAGGGATCTGGGAATAACTGTGCACAGTTCCATGAAAGTGGAATCTCATGTAGATAGGGTGGTAAAGAAAGCTTTTGGTGTGCTGGCCTTTATAAATCAGAGCATTGAGTATAGAAGTTGGGATGTAATGTTAAAATTGTACAAGGCATTGGTGAGGCCAATTCTGGAGTATGGTGTACAATTTTGGTCGCCTAATTATAGGAAGGATGTCAACAAAATAGAGAGAGTACAGAGGAGATTTACTAGAATGTTGCCTGGGTTTCAGCAACTAAGTTACAGAGAAAGGTTGAACAAGTTAGGGCTTTATTCTTTGGAGCGCAGAAGGTTAAGGGGGGACTTGATAGAGGTTTTTAAAATGATGAGAGGGATAGACAGAGTTGACGTGGAAAAGCTTTTCCCACTGAGAGTAGGGAAGATTCAAACAAGGGGACATGACTTGAGAATTAAGGGACTGAAGTTTAGGGGTAACATGAGGGGGAACTTCTTTACTCAGAGAGTGGTAGCTGTGTGGAATGAGCTTCCAGTGAAGGTGGTGGAGGCAGGTTCGTTTTTATCATTTAAAAATAAATTGGATAGTTATATGGATGGGAAAGGAATGGAGTGTTATGGTCTGAGCGCAGGTATATGGGACTAGGGGAGATTATGTGTTCGGCACGGACTAGAGGGGTCGAGATGGCCTGTTTCCGTGCTGTAATTGTTATATGGTTATATGGTTATATAAGTGAATGGTGCGACTGGTGTAGATAGGGCATGTTGGCCAGTGTGGGCAAGTTGGGCCGAAGGGCCTGTTTCCACACTGTATCACTAGGTATGTTACAATACTTACCTTCAGCAGCGCTGCAATTCTGCCACTGGCCGTGTGCGCGATTTTGGCGCCTTTGAGGGGGGGGGGGGGGGTAGTGCAAGCTTTTGCTGAAGAATCGTTAAGACGGCCGTTCTGTGTTTTTTTTAAATCGCCCCACTAGTTCAGAGCTGGAGTCATTTTAAAATCAGTTTCTAAAGCCGTCAACGCTGACAACGGGGACGGATTTCATGTAGGGGACAGGTAAAAGAAAGCCGTTTATTTTTATGTATAAAAGTGGTCCTTAAGATGCCTTTAGTTCACATTTTAAGTTGCGAAACGGTGATTTAGTCCCCATACGAACCGGCATGCCAATATAGGGGTCTAAATCACCACAAACCGCAATGTTCCAAATGATCTCGTTCCAGAAAAACCCACTCGCAAGATGATTTAAATGGCAATTAATTTACAGGTATTAAACATTAAATTCCTTCCATTTTGCCTATGACAATGAGATTTTAAAATTATGTTATATTGTGAATTCTTGTGTGAATGTTATTTGGACACTTAGGTTATGTAAAAATGTTCATCTATTCTTAAGAAATTGATAGATATTTAGATCTAGTAATTGAATTTTGTAATTAGCTACAATTAGGTAACTAACTAATGATATGCTTTAATTTCAAGTCATCTAAGTAAGATCGTTTCATATTTGTTTCAGAATGCTTCAATCTATAATAACTGAACATTTCTTTTAGTTCTCTTATTTTTTTAAGAAAGTTATGGCCATTTGACTGTCCTCGATCACAGCTTTTGAGTTAAGTCAATGGAAAAGCAATAGGGAAGATGCTAATTTCCGAGTATGAAAATGGCCATAACCTTTTTTATACTGAAGATATGAAAGCGAATTAGGTGACAAATTAAACTTATTTTTATGCTTTATCTGATGGGATAAATTACAGACTTGATTTTTTGAAACCTCAAAATGTTGTAACATTGCTAGTATCACTCTGTCTCTCTCTCTCTTTCTCTTTCCCTCTGTATCTCTCTCGCTCTCTCTATGTCTCTATCTTTCTCTCTATAGTGTGAATTATAAAGTATGGGGAACCGCCTGCCAACGCCTGTGCATGCTCCCCCTGCTGCATTAAAGGAAATGCATGCATGACTGGCTGCATTAAAGGGAATGCTGGCATTACTGGCTGCATTGCTGCCTCTCCCGCTGCATGGCAGCGCTTTCTGCCCTTCACAGCCCGCTGTGTTTGTCCAGCATTGTTGTGTACCTCTTCTCCACAAAGGCGCTTCCGGCGGGAGGGGGGACGCTTTAGGGCGGCGCACCGGCGCTGGCAAAGCGGGACGGCAGGTCTCAGGCGTCCGGGTGAAGGACGAAACGCCGCGGTTTTGGTTCCAGGTGTTTTTTGGGGGGGGTTTTGGTGCATTCAGGGTGGGACGGAGAGGAAAAAGGAGCGGGGGGGAGAAAGTATGGGAGAGTTTTGAAAAGTTTTGAGGAACTTTTCAGAAACCGAGTGGGGAGAGGGTGTGGAAGAAGGGTGTCCCCCCTCCCAGGGTAGGAACATTTTGAAATTTGATGTATTAAAATCATGTTTTAGTGCATTGTAGAAGTATGGTTTCAATGTTTTTTGTATTAAGTATTTTTAAGAGGTAACTTTTTAAGGGGTAGCTTTATCCACGCAAAGGGTGATGGGTGTATGGAACAAGCTGCCAGAGTAGGTAGTTGAGGCAGGGACCATCCCAACATTTAAGAAAAAGTTAGACTGATACATGGATAGGACCGGTTTGGAGGTATGGACCAAAAGCAGGTAGCGTAGCTGAGACATGTTGGAGGGTGTGGGCAAGTTGCGCCGAAGGGCCTGTTTTCACACTGTATCACTCTGACTACATTATACCTCCACCATGCATGAATGCTTCAAAGAGGAATAGGCCATCGGCCCTTCGGGCCAGCACTGCCATTCAATATGATCATGGCTATTCATCTAAAATCAGTACCTCTTTCCTGTTTTTTCCCCATATCCCTTGATGTCGTTAGCCCCAAGAACTAAATGTAACTCTCTCTTAAAAACATCCAGTGAATTGGCCTGCACTGCCTTCTGTGGCAGAGAATTCCACAGATTCACAACTCTGTGTGTGAAGAAAGTTTGTCCACATCTCAGTCCTAACTGGCCCCCCCTTTATTCTTAAACTGTGACCCCTGGTTCTGAACTCCCCCAACATCGGGAACATTTTTCCTGCAGTTACAGTTAGTGAAAATCTACCAGGCAACCACCCCCATTTGAAGTCCACTATCTTCCACCGTTTCTACCCAGTGCTTGGTACTTACTTCCAGCAGCCACTGGTTGTCCTCCTGGATGTACCGAGCCGCAGCCTGATCCATGCCGGTCACCTGGGCGAATTTGGCATAGACTCTCGCGGCGCAACGCTTCCGACGCCTTGCACTGAGGTTGCTCCATGGTCGGAGCTGCAGTGAGCGACTCGCCACCCCGGCAAACACACGCCAGCCGCGCTCCCGGTCCGCATCTGTCCCCGCCGCTGCTTCTGCTTCCAACACCCATGGCCCATGCAGTTGATATGAGTTTTGAAATTTTCATTGATCACAGAATTTCTCACAACAGAGCGAGAGAAATTTGTGATCAGCGTGCGAATTTGGCGAAATGCGTGATTCTCACGCTCAATGCATGGGAGTAAAATGCATGGGAGTTGGCAGCCCTGATTCTCTATCCCTCTCTCCACCCTCTCTCTCCCCTCCCTCTCTCTCCCCTCCCTCTCTCTCCCCTCCCTCTCTCTCCCCTCCCTCTCTCTCCCCCTCTCTCCCCTTCTCTCTCTCCCTCTCTCTCTCCTCCACTCTCTCCCCCTCTCAATCTCTCCCCTTCTCTCTCTCCCCCTTCACTCTCTCGCCCCTTCTCTCTCTCTCCCCTTCTCTCTCTCTCTCTCTCTCCCCTTCTCTCTCTCTCCCCTTCTCTCTCTCTCTCCCCTTCTCTCTCTCTCCCCTTCTCTCTCTCCCCTTCTCTCTCTCCCTTCTCTCTCTCCCCTTCTCTCTCTCCCCTCCTCTCTCCCTTCTCTCTCCCCTTCTCTCTTCCTCTCTGTCCCCCTCACCCCCTCCCCTCTCTCCACCTTTCTCTCCCCTCTCTCTCCCACCTCACTCTCATGCCTTTCTCTGCCCTCTCTCCCCCCCTCTCTCTGCTCTTTCCTCTCAACCCCCCTCTCTCCCCCCTCTATCTCTCCCCTCCCTCTCTTTCCCCTCTGTCTCTCCTCTCTCCCCTTCTCTCTCCCCTCCCTCCCTACCTCTCTCCCCCCCTCTCCTCTCTCCCTCCCCCCGCTCCTCTCTCTCCCCCTCTCCTCTCTCTCCCCCTCTCCTCTCTCTCTCCCCCTCTCTCTCTCCCTCTTTCTCCTAACTCTCTCCCCTCTCTTTTCCCTCCCTCTCTCTCCCCCCTCTTCTCTCTCTCCCCCCTCTTCTCTCCCTCTCCCCCCTCTTCTCTCACTCTCCCCCCTCTTCTCTCTCTCTCTCCCCTCCTCTCTCTCTCTCTCCCCTCTTCTCTCTCTCTCCCCCCTCTTCTCTCTCTCTCTCTCTCTCTCTCTCTCTCTCTCTCCCCCCTCTTCTCTCTCTCTCCCCCCTCTTCTCTCTCTCCCGCTTCTTCCCCATTTCTCCCTCCCACCTCACTCTCCCCCTTGCTCTCTCTTTCTCCTCTGTCTCCATCTCCTCTTTCTTTTTGCCCCATCTCTCTCTCTCTTTCCCGTTTTTCTTAGAACATAGAAATTAGGTGCAGGAGTAGGCCATTCGGCCCTTCGAGCCTGCACCGCCATTCAATATGATCATGGCTGATCATCCAACTCAGTATCCCGTACCTGCCTTCTCTTCATACCCTCTGATCCCCTTGGCCACAAGGGCCACATCTAACTCCCTCTTAAATATAGCCAATGAACTGGCCTCGACTACCCTCTGTGGCAGAGAGTTCCAGAGATTCACCACTCTCTGTGTTAAAAAAGTTCTTCTCATCTCGGTTTTAAAGGATTTCCCCCTTATCCTTAAGCTGTGACCCCTTGTCCTGGACTTCCCCAACATCGGGAGCAATCTTCCTGCATCTACCCTGTCCAACCCCTTAAGAATTTTATAAGTTTCTATAAGATCCCCTCTCAATCTCCTAAATTCTAGAGAGTATAAACCAAGTCTATCCAGTCTTTCTTCATAAGACAGTCCTGACATCCCAGGAATCAGTCTGGTGAACCTTCTCTGCACTCCCTCTATGGCAAGGATGAGAGGGAATAGATTATTAAGGGTTTGGACCAGCTAGAGGCGGGAAACATGTTCCCGATGTTGGGGGAGTCCAGAACCAGGGGCCACACACAGTTTAAGAATAAAGGGTCAGCCATTCAGGAATGAGATGAGGATAAATCTTTCCACCCAGAGAGTTGTGAAGCTGTGGCCATTTGGGACTGAGATGAGGAGAAACTTTTCCACTCAGAGTTGTGAAACTGTGGCCATTTAGAACTGAGATGAGGAGAAACTTTTCCACCCAGAGAGTTGTGAATCTGTGGCCATTTGGGACTGAGATGAGGAGAAACGTTTCCACCTAGAGTTGTGGGTCTGTGGAATTCTCTAGCTTTCAAGAGAGCTAGATAGGGTTCTTAAAGATAGCAGAGTCAGGGGATATAACCATATAACAATTACAGCATGTTGCTACAAGATCCCCTTTCACCCTTCTAAATTCCAGTGAACACAAACGAAACCGTTGACAGTTCAAGTTCATAGCCCACTAAAGGTGGCAGCACAAGCAGATAGGGTGGTAAAGAAGGCATATGGTATTCAATGTATTGGGGCATCGAACACAAAATGCAGGAAGTCATGATGCAGCTCGAGACGACAAACAAATGATCATCAAATTAATATAACGCCAACTTTTTCAACAAAACACTCGACATCCCGCGGGGACCAGCGTTCACGGAAAGCCTCCAATGTCCCCCTGGACACCGCGTGTTCCCTCTCCAGGGACACGCGGGCACAGACGTAGGCCCGAAAAGGGGCAGGCAGTCAATCCCGGTGTGGTCATCGACTACCCGCTGCCTGGACCCGTGAATGGCCATCTTGGCCAGACCCAGGAGCAGATGGACAGGGATATCCCCCCTCCCCTCCCTCCCGACATTCCCCCCCCTCTGTGCCCAAGTATCAGGATTGTGAGGCTAAAATGTAGCCAAAACTTGAGGAAAGCCCCTTCAGATACTCGAACAGGTGCTGCAGCCTCTCACACTGCATGCACATATAGAACACGGTCTCTTCCTCGCCGCAGAAGTGACAGGTCCGTGAACCGGCTCAAGTATCTGTTGCAGGCCACAGCCCTGTGCAACACTCTCCACCCCAGGTCCCCAAGTAAAAGGGAAGGACTCCCTTACAGAGAGACCTCCACTGGGGACCACTCCTACTGTCAGGCGGTCACATGAACCGCCAGGGCGTGTATGGACAGAAGACAAGGGCGAGGAAGTGTTGGGTGTGCAGGAGCAGCCTGTACCGTACGCGTCTCTCCGCGTCATGGAACACTGGGAGTCCTGTTATTTGTAACATTGTATCGGGCAGGACAGCAAGTGGAATTGGATTTTTTAATGTCTAAATCTAAAGGAACAAAGATTAAGGGCCGAAAGTACCGTTCTTTGGTCTATGAATGCAGAGGAACAATCGCAGCCAGAAACTTCAATCTCCACTGTCAGTGAGATCACATTGACCATGGTCCTCGATTCCTCATAGTTCATACAGTCTGTAGTCTTCATCTGTCCGGTGACCGTGTCAGGCTGGGGGGCTCTGGGACCATGGACAGGAGGCTCACATCTGCCACAGAGACGGGACAGCAGCAAACCCGTTCCCCATCACCCAGGAACGGGTGCACTGTGACCCCTACGTACAGCGGTCCACACTCTGCAACTCACCCAGTCGCACATGGACCGCTCCTCGTCCCTGGGAGAGAGAGAGAGAGAGGGGGAGAGAGAGAGAGAGGGAGAGAAGGTTCTGTGCTAGTGACCGGGCATCATGGCCCATCCATCCCGTGCACTAGGGGGCAGCGTGACCCCATAATGTTAGCTGAGAGAGAGGGGGGAGGGGGGTGGAGGGGAGCTGGGAGGGGGGAAGAGCGGAGAGGGGAAGAGCGGAGAGGGGAAGGGGGAAGAGGGGAGCGGGGCAGGGGGAGGGGGGAGGGGGAAGAGGGGGAAGAGGGGAGGGAGGGGGGAAGAGGGGAGGTGGGGGGAAGAGGGAAAAGGGGAGACAGAGGGGGGATGGACGGGGATAGAGAAGGGGGAAAGGGAGAGAGTGTGAAGGTGAGAAAGACACTCACGGCACGGTTTCTGTGGAGATTCGATGCCCGGACTCCCAGCGCAGCAACAGCGAGAAGGATCACGGAGAGAAGGATCGCGGAGAGAAGGATCGCGGAGAGAAGGAATGCGGTGAGAACGATCGCCCAACGACTCCTGGACCCTGGAGGAGATATCGCCACACAGTGGTGAACCTGGAGTCTGGTTTAATTTGGAGATATAGCATGGAAACAGGCCCTTCAGCCCACTGAGTCCGCACTGACCAGCGAACCCCGCACACTAACACTACCCTGCATGGGGACAATTTACCCAGAACTTACAATTATCGTCAAATAGCCAACAAACCCGCACGTCTTTGGAATGTGGGAGGTACCCGGAGAAACCCACGCAGGTCATGGGGAGAACGTGCAAACTCCGTACAGTCAGCACCCATAGTCAGGATCGAACTCGGGTCTCTGGCGCTGTGAGGCAGCCACTCTCCCTGCTGGGACACCATGACACCCTCTGGAAAGTTTGGAGGGATATGGGCCAAACGCGGGCAAGTGGGACTAGTGTAGATGGGGCATGTTGGTGGGCAGGGAGGAGTGGGGCCGAATGACCTGTTCCTGTACTGCATGACTCTCCCATTGGACAGGGACCCAGCATTCACCCACTCACCTCTGGGCAGTGTGTCGCTGTGTAGCATTGCAGGGACTGCGCGGCTGCTGCGGCAATCTTCTGCGACGTAGGTGTAGGTGCAGGTGTGCTGCCCCGTGTCCGGCAGGTACAGCACGGCTCCGGGGAAGGCGGCGTTCCCCACGCTGGGATCCTGCGATGATTAGGCAGCCGCTGAAGGTGGAGCAGTTCACCGTGAGATGCGACGAGTTGTAGCTGACCTCCACGGTCGGTGTGGACATTGGCTCTGCAAGGCAGCACAGTGCAAAGTCCAGCTAAACCGTTGAGAGTTCAAGTCCATAGCCCACTAAAGGTGGCAGCAACAGCAGATAGGGTGGTAAAGAAGGCATGTGGTATGCTTGCCTTCAATATAGAGGGGCATTGAACACAAGATGCAAGAAGTCATGATGCGGCTCTATACGACTCTGGTTAAGCCCCATATGCAGTACTGCATGTAGTTCTGGTCGCCCCCATTACATGGGAGATGTGGAGGGATTGGAGAAGGTAGTTTACCAGAATGCTGCCTGGATTAGATGGTTTCAGCTACAGGGAGAGGTTGATTTTGGATTTGGATGTGGAGAGGATGTTTTCACTCGTGGGAGAGTCCAGGTCTAGAGGTCATAGCCTCAGAATTAAAGCACGTTCTTTTAGGAAGGAGACAAGGAGAAATCTCTTTAGTCAGAGGGTGGTGAATATGTGGAATTCTTTGCCACAGAAGGCTGTGGAGGCTGTCAGTGGATATTTTTAAAGCAGAGGTTGATAGATTGTTGATTAGTACGGGTGTCAGAGGTTATGAGGAGAGCAGGAGAATGCGGTTGGGAGGGAGAGATAGATCAGCCATGATTGAATTGCGGACTAGACTTGATGGGCCGAATGGCCTAATTCTACTCCTATTACTTATAGATAATAGGTGCAGGAGTAGGCCATTTGGCCCTTTGAGCCAGCACCGCCATTCAATGTGATCATGGCTGATCATCCACAATCAGTTCCCCGTTCCTGCCTTCTCCCCATATCCCCTGACTCCACTATCTTTAAGAGCTCTGTCTAGCTCTCTCTTGAAAATATCCAGAGAACCGGCCTCCACCGCCCACTGAGGCAGAGAATTCCACCTCGGCGTCAGGGAACTGCCGGGAACTGAGGGGGACCACAAATGGAATGTGTTAAAAATGCTTTGAGTAAAATGGAATTCTTTGCAACTATGTCAGCGCCCTTTACCTGACGACTCTTTGCATACCTTGGGTGTGAAACACAAAGGACATGTGGCAATAAAGTTTCATTCATTCACCGTTGTGTGCAGGCGGGTGGGACCAGGCCATAATGCCTAGGGGGTTGGCATGAACCATGTGGGCCGATGGGCCAGTCTGGGTACTGTACAACTCTCCACGACGCTACTCACCGACCACTCGCAGCTCAAAGCGCTCCCGGTCCCGGTTCCTCAGCTCCCTCCCCAAGTAGTTTGTCTGCACCTCGTACGTCCCCTGGTCACCAGATCTCACGGCTCCCAGCTTGATGAAGGTGTCCCGTCGGAAGCGGACCCTGTCCCTGTAGGACGGGCGGACGATGTACGGATATTCCAGGCTGTCAGACTTCCAGGCCAGGATTGCAAGATCAGGATGGACCCGCCCCATCGCCACCTCGAACCTCTCCTGGCTGTGATGTAGGACGGGGAACCTCACCGTTCCACCCACGGGGACGGTGGTGATGGAGCCCGCGATGGCTGCCGTTCCTGCTCTGCACAGCGCCGCAGTGTGGAGGCCTGAAAAACAACAAGGGCCGGGGATGGTACACAATCCAGCGATGACTGGAGACATGGGACCAGTGCAGACAAGGCACCGTGCAACACGATAGACAACATGTAGTGGCCGCACCAGTATGGACTTCTGGTCACCGTGCTGTAGGTTGGTGCAGTGGTGGTTCACCAGCACATTGCATGCGACAGATACAGCACAGAAACAGGCCCTTCGGCCCATCTCACCTCTACCAACCAATGTGTCTGCACCAACTCATCCCACCTGCCTACATCTGGCCCATATCGAAACATGTTCCTCAAGTTGGGGGAGTCCAGAAACAGGGGTCACAGTTTAAGAATAAGGGGTAGTCCATTCAGGACTTTTTCACACAGAGAGTTGTGAGTGTGGAATTCTCTGCCTCAGAGGGTGGTGGAGGCAGGTTCTCTGGATACTTTCAAGAGAGAGCTAGATAGGGCTTCTAAAGATATCGGAATCAGAGGATATGGGGAGAAGGCAGGAACGGGGTAGATTGTGGATGATCAGCCATGATCACATTGAATGGTGGTCCTGGCTCGAAGGGCCGAATGGCCTACTCCTGCACCTATTGTCTATTGAGATGCGGAAAAACAGAGAGTTGTGAATCTGTGTCATTCTCTGACACAGAAGGCAATGGAGGCCAATTCACTGGATGCTTTCAAGGGAGAGTTAGATACGGCTCTTAGGGATAATGCAATTAAGGGATATGAGGAAAATTTGGAAGGATGATCAACCATGATGATATTGAATGGTGGTGCTAGCTCAAAGGGCCTACTCCTGCACCTACTGGTTCTATATTCCTTCAAATCTCCCCGTCCATGTACCTGTCCAAATTGTTTAATATCATACCAACCTCTACA
Organism: Amblyraja radiata; assembly: GCF_010909765.2. Lineage (NCBI taxonomy): Eukaryota > Metazoa > Chordata > Chondrichthyes > Rajiformes > Rajidae > Amblyraja > Amblyraja radiata. Next base: position 31,160,669 of record NC_045987.1, read on the forward strand.
GCTTCCTCTGAGCTCATTTTATACCCCCACCCCACCCCTCACCCCCCACCCCCGCGTGGAAAATGTGACCCTTAAGCCCCTGATGTTGTACATTTTGAAGATTTTAAGGGAAGTGATTGTTTATAATCAGTTTAACCCAAGGATTTGGATAGTAGGATGATTGGCCAATTTAGAGAACTTAAAGATCCTTCTTCCCTAACCAGTCTGAAGAAGGGTCTCGACCTGAAATGCCCCCCATTCCTTCTCGCCAGAGATGCTGCCTGTGAGGGGGGGGGGTGTTAAAATACCAGAGCAGATACCAGGCTACAGATCTCTGGTTATTGAGTAGAGCTACTACTCGTGGAGAAAATGCTCTTTTTATGACAGCTTTGACAGTCCGGAGGCGCCCTCCAGATGGAAGTCATTCAAAGACTTTGTGGCCAGGGTGAGAGGGGTCAGAGATGATCTTACCCGCTCTTATCCTGGCCATTCAGTGTACAGTTCGTCAATGGGGGGGGCGGAAGGTTGCAGCCAACAACCTTCTCAGCTGATCGAACGATTCGCACTTTTTGTCCTTTTGTCTAACAATAAGCACTCTCAACTATCTCAATAAACCTTTCCCGATTGTTTCCAACACATTAATATCCATCGTTAAATGCAGGGATGAATTCTGAATACAGCTCCAAATGTACTCCCACCAATGCCCTACATAACTGAAGTATAACCTCCCTTGATAAATAAAACATGTTGGAGTAACTCAGCGGCTCAGGCAGCGTCTCTGGAGACCATGCATAGGTTACGTTTTGGGTTGGGACCCTTCTTCAGACTAAAGACCGACCCGAAATGTCACCTTCCTGTTTTCACCAGAGATGCTGCCTGACTGAAAGGTCCCGACCCGAAACATCACCTGTCCATAGGTTCTAGGAGCAGAATTAGGCCATTCGGCCCATCAAGTCTACTGTGCCATTCAATCACGGCTGATCTATCTTTCCTTCTCAACCCCCTTTATACTGCTTTCGCCCCATACTATCTGACACATGTACTAATCAAGGAAACCTGTCCATTTTCTTTAGAGATGCTGCCTGACCCGCTGAGTCCCTCCAGCATTCTATCTTTGTCTATCTTTGATATAAACCAGCATCTGCAGTTGATTTTTCTTTTAACCTCTGAAGAAGGGTCTCGGCCCAAGACGTCATCCATTCCTTCTCTCCAGAGAGGCTGCCTGTGTCACCTTACCCAAGTCACTCCAGAATTTTAGACAATAGATGCAGTAGGCCATTCGGCCCTTCAAGCCAGCACCGCCATTCACTGATCATGGCTGATCATTCACAATCAGTACCCCGTTCCTGCCTACTCCCCATATCCCCTGACTCCGCTATCTTTAAGAGCCCCATCTAGCTCTCTCTTGAAAGTATCCACAGAACCGGCCTCCACCGCCATTCGAGGCAGAGAGTTCCACAGACTATTTATCTGTATCTATTTGTGTCTGTCTGTTATTTTAACCTCCCAATTTGGAAATGCGCACGTGAGAGGCTGGAAGGGAAAGATGGTGCGAGTTTCCACAAAGGCACTGCCAAGCCCAGACCACAAGCCTCATACATATCTATTTAATCTTTTTATCTATTTTATCCTTTTGTTATTTTATGTTGCATGGTTAGACTGATGCAACAAAATTTCGTTAAGACTTGCATTTGTTGGTGTATTTTTGAATGACAATAAAGACTTTGATTGATTGATACCTGCGGTCTTCTTGTTCCTCTGGACGAGTGTGATATTCCTGCAGAGCAGTGACCATTTCTGCTTGTCCAGCCTGTCGGGCCAAATCCAGAGCATCGCATCCCGTGCAGTCACACACTCCGACCCATGCAGCTCCAAGACTCAGCAAGCATCTCACTGCTTCCAGCTGCCCACTGTACGCTGCACACATGGTGGCAGTCCAGTAGTAACTGTACCGGAAGTTTATATCGCTCACTCCCGTCTCCAGCAAACTCCGAAGCATTTTTAAGTCCCCATTCTGAGCAGATTTCAGCAGCAGATAGAAACATAGAAAATAGGTGGAGTAGGCCATTCGGCCCTTCGAGCCTGCACCGCCATTCAATATGATCATGGCTGATCATCCAACTCAGTATTCCGTACCTGCCTTCTCTCCATACCCCCTGATCCCTTTAGCCACAAGGGCCACATCTAACTCCCTCTTAAATATAGCGAATGAACTGGCCTCAACTACCTTCTGTGGCAGAGAGTTCCAGAGATTCATGGACAAAAACAAAAGTTTTTCTCATCTCGGTCCTAAAGGATTCGTTCCTCTGCCCTCCCTCGACCTGATGCCCGCTGGGGCCACCTGCCTGCGCTCTCCTCCGCTCGGCCTTGTGTTTACGGAGTGCAATGGAGCTGGTGCTGGTGCTGGTGCTGATGCTGGCCTGGCTGCTGGCCTGGCTGCTGGAAGCAAGGATGCTCTCATAGAAGCTCCTGGCCTGCTCCCCGTCCAACCCTCCCTCCCTGGGGAGGGGAGAGCAGGGCACACGCCGCTCACCATCCCTCCAAGCGTCTCCATCCTCCACCGCCCGGGTAAAGCTGATCAGATGCCGGTGGCTCATTGCAAGCAGAAGCTTTTCACTGTACCTCGGTCAACACTATCCCAACTGAGCAGCCTGTCTCGATGGTGCCAGCGCACAGCTTCAGAGCAGAAATAAAACAAGCATCAATGCTCTTGGTCTTTGCCCCCACTCATAATACTTCCTCGGGTCTCTGCAAGGAGTCAATGGCTTGGAGTTCATTCCTGAGAGGATTATATCCGCTGCTGGAGATCCCTTAAGCCTCAAGGTGTCTCTGGAGAGGGGCTCGACCCGCAATGTCACCTATTCCTTTCTCTCCACAGATGCTGCTCGACCTGCTGAGTTTCTCCAGCATTTTTGTCTACCATTCACTGCTGGAGATCCTTTAAGCCTCTGGTTGTTCAACAAGGTGTCTCTGGAGAAGGGTCTCTACCTGGAATGTCACCTATTCCTTTCTCTCCACAGATGCTGCTCGACCCGCTGAGTAACTGCAGGATTTGCTGACTGTCTTCAGTGTGAAGCAGCAAAGGCAGATCCTTGCTCCACAGCAGCGAGGGATGATGTGGTCAGGGGGAGGAAGAGAGAGAGGCTGCTGTTGTTTGTGGGTCTGGTGGCCTGGGTTAGAATGGGGGCCAAGGCTGGGAGACAGGGCAGAGGGGGAAGGCCGGCTGTACAACTCCAGGCCCCGGCTGTGGGGACCCGGGCTAGACCGCTGCCCCGCCGCCGGGAGCACAAATCCAGGCCCAAGCTGCGGATCAACTGCAAGCCCGGGTTGCGGGTCCCGGGATAGGCCGCGCCGCGGTGGTTGCTGGGAGTTGTAGTCCTGTAATGCGCGGAAGTGGCCGCGATGGCGACGGAGGTGAGTGAGTGAGGGAGGGAGGAAGCTCCACACTGGATCTCCTCAACGTGTGGGAGGGAGCTCCACACTGAGGGGGGGTGGGAGCTCTACACTGAGGATGGAGCTCCACACTGAGGGGAGGGGAGGGGAGGGGGGGGGGGGGGTAGGAGCTCTACACTGAGGAGGGAGCTCCACACTGAGGGGAGTGGAGGGGAGGGGAGGGGGGGGGTAGGAGCTCTACACTGAGGAGGGAGCTCCACACTGAGGGGAGTGGAGGGGAGGGGAGGGGGGGGGTAGGAGCTCTACACTGAGGAGGGAGCTCCACACTGAGGGGAGTGGAGGGGAGGGGAGGGGGGGGGTAGGAGCTCTACACTGAGGAGGGAGCTCCACACTGAGGGGAGTGGAGGGGAGGGGAGGGGGGGGGTAGGAGCTCTACACTGAGGAGGGAGCTCCACACAGGGGAGTGGAGGGGAGGGGAGGGGGGGGGGTAGGAGCTCTACACTGAGGAGGGAGCTCCACACTGAGGGGAGGGGAGGGGGGGGGGGTAGGAGCTCTACACTGAGGAGGGAGCTCCACACTGAGGGGAGTGGAGGGGAGGGGAGGGGGGGGGGGTAGGAGCTCTACACTGAGGAGGGAGCTCCACACTGAGGGGAGTGGAGGGGAGGGGAGGGGGGGGGTAGGAGCTCTACACTGAGGAGGGAGCTCCACACTGAGGGGAGGGGGGTTGGGAGTTCCACACTGAGGAGGGAGCTCCACACTGAGGGGAGGGGGGGGGGTGGGGGCTTTACACTGAGCGGGGGTGGGAGCTTTACACTGAGGGCGGGGGGGGCTTTACACTGAGGGGGGAGCTTTACACTGAGGGGGGAGGGGGAGGGAGCTCCACACTGAGGGGGGAGGGGGAGGTACCAGTGTAAGTTGGGCCACTGACAGCAACGTTGTGGAGAGTTGCAGCAATCACGAATGGCCAAACCCAAGGCAAGAACTGGCGTTGCTTAGCCGACGTTTAACTTCTAACGGAGACTGAAGGCACAGTGGCCATAAACTAGCTCACCGACATATAACCTCTCAGTGGGAATAGTTTATCCACGTCAACTCTCTAGTAAATCTCCTCTGTACTCTCTCTATTTTGTTGACATCCTTCCTATAATTAGGCGACCAAAATTGTACACCATACTCCAGAATTGGCCTCACCAATGCCTTGTACAATTTTAACATTACATCCCAACTTCTATACTCAATGCTCTGATTTATAAAGGCCAGCACACCAAAAGCTTTCTTTATCACCCTATCTACATAAGATTCCACTTTCAGGGAACTGTGCACAGTTATTCCCAGATCCCTCTGTTCACCTGCATTCTTCAATTCCCTACTATTTACCATATACGTCCTATTTTGATTTGTCCTGCCAAGATGTAGCACCTCACACTTATCAGCATTAAACTGCAGCAGAACCTCCCTGCTCCTATACTCCTATCCACATTATACTGCAACTGCCATGCATTTGCCCACTCACCCAGCCTATCCAAGTCACCTTGCAGCCTCCTAGCATCCTCCTCACAGCCAACACTGCCCCCCAGCATCGTGTCATCCACAAACTTGGAGATTTGCATTCAATTCCCTCGTCCAAATCATTAATATATATATATTGTAAATAGCTGGGGTCCCAGCACTGAGCCTTGCGGTACCCCACTAGTCACTGCCTGCCATTCTGAAAAGGACCCGTTTACTCCTACTCTTTGCTTCCTGTTTGCCAGCCAGTTCTCTATCCACATCAATACTGAACCCCCAATACCGTGTGCTTTAAGTTTGTATACTAATCTTTTATGTGGGACCTTGTCGAAAGCCTTCTGAAAGTCCAGATATAACACATCCACTGGTTCTCCCCTATCCACTCTACTAGTTATATCCTCGAAAAATTCTATAAGATTTGTCAGACATGATTTACCTTTCGTAAATCCATGCTGACTTTGTCCAATGATTTCACCCCTTTCCAAATGTGCCATCTTTAATAACTGACTCTAGCAGTTTCCCCACTACTGATGTTAGACTAACTGGTATGTAATTCCCTGTTTTCTCTCTCCCTCCCTTTTTAAAAAGTGGAGTTACATTAGCTACCCTCCAATTGTCAGGAACTACTCCAGAATCTAAAGAGTTTTGAAAAATTATCACTAATGCATCCACCATTTCTGGAGCTACTTCCTTAAGTACTCTGAGGTGCAGCCTATCTGGCCCTGGGGATTTATCAGCCTTTACTGGCTCCGACTACCATATAACCATATAACAATTACAGCACGGAAACAGGCCATCTCGACCCTTCTAGTCCGTGCCGAACACGTATTCTCCCCTAGTCCCATCTACCTGCGCTCAGACCATAACCCTCCATTCCTTTCCTGTCCATATAACTATCCAATTTATTCTTAAATTATAAAAACGAACCTGCCTCCACCACCGTCACTGGAAGCTCATTCCACACAGCCACCACTCTCTGAGCAAAGAAGTTCCCCCTCATGTTACCCCTAAACTTCTGTCCCTTAATTCTCAAGTCGTCCCCTTGTTTGAATCTTCCCTACTCTCAGTGGGAAAAGCTTATCCACGTCAACTCTGTCTATCCCTCGCATCATTTTAAAGACCTCTATCAAGTCCCCCCTTAACCTTCTGCGCTCCAAAGAATAAAGCCCTAACTTGTTCAACCTGTCTCTGTAACTTAGTTGCTGAAACCCAGGCAACATTCTAGTAAATCTCCTCTGTACTCTCTCTATTTTGTTGACATCCTTCCTATAATTAGGCGACCAAAATTGTACACCATATTCCAGAATTGGCCTCACCAATGCCTTGTACAATTTTAACATTACATCCCAACTTCTATACTCAATGCTCTGATTTATAAAGGCCAGCACACCAAAAGCTTTCTTTACCACCCTATCTACATGAGATTCCACTTTCAGGGAACTGTGCACAGTTATTCCCAGATCCCTCTGTTCACCTGCATTCTTCAATTCCCTACCATTTACCATGGACGTCCTATTTTGATTTGTCCTGCCAAGATGTAGCACCTCACACTTATCAGCATTAAACTCCATCTGCCATCTTTCAGCCCACTCTTCCAACTGGCATAAATCTCTCTGTAGACTTTGAAAATCTACTTCATTATCCACAACCCCATCTATCTTAGTATCATCTGCATACTTACTAATCCAATTTACCACACCATCATCCAGATCATTGATGTACATGACAAACAACAGTGGACCCAACACAGATCCCTGTGGCACCCCACTAGTCACTGGCCTCCAACCTGATAAACAACCATCCACCATTACTCTCTGGCATCTCCCATTCAGCCACTGTTGAATCCATCTTGCTACTCCACCATTAATACCCAACAATTGAACCTTCTTAACCAACCTTCCGTGAGGAACCTTGTCAAAGGCCTTATTGAAGTCCATATATACAACATCCACTGCTTTACCCTCATCAATTTCCCGAGTAACCTCTTCAAAAAATTCAAGAAGATTAGTCAAACATGACCTTCCAGGCACAAATCCATGTTGACTGTTCCTAATCAGACCCTGTTTATCCAGATGCTTATATATATTATCTCTAAGTATCCTTTCCATTAATTTGCCCACCACTGACGTCAAACTAACAGGTCTATAATTGCTAGGTTTACTCTTAGACCCCTTTTTAAACAATGGAACAACATGCGCAGTACGCCAATCCTCCGGCACTATTCCTGTTTCTAATGACATTTGAAATATTTCTGTCATAGCCCTTGCTATTTCTACACTAACTTCCCTCAATGTCCTAGGGAATATCCTGTCCGGACCTGGAGACTTATCCACTTTTATATTTCTCAAAAGTGTCAATACTTCCTCTTCTTTGAATCTCATAGTTTCCATAGCTACTCTACTTGTTTCCCTTACCTCACATAATTCAATATCCTTCTCCTTGGTGAATACCGAAGAAAATAAATTGTTCAATATCTCCCCCATCTCTATTGGCTCTGCAGATAGCTGTCCACTCTGACTCTCTAATGGACCAATTTTATCCCTCATTATCCTTTTGCTATTAATATAGCAGTATAAACCCTTTGGATTTACTTTCACCTTACAAAGCAACCTCATATCTTCTTTTAGCTTTTCTGGTGGAAATCTTCCCCAAAACACCATCCAGCATAAACCCCCCTTGCGCTAGTGGGGTGGAGATGCCAGCATGGGTTTAGTTTAGTTTAGTTCAGAGACAGCGCGGAAACAGGCCCTTCTGCCGACCGAGCCCGTGCCGACCAGTGATCCCCGCTCACTATCACTGTCCCACACACACTAGGGACAATTTACAATTTTTACAGAAGTCGTTAACCCACAAACCTGTATGTCTGTGGAGCTTGTACGATGATACTGGCGTTTTCTGTTGAATAGGGCCTGCGGATGCAGGCAGTGGGCAGTGAGATGCTGATGGGTGAACTGGACATCACCTCCGATGAGTTCATCCTGGACGAAGTGGACAGTGAGTACCGTTCCTCCTGAGCCTAACGCACGATGGGGGCTGCTTGCTAACCTGTTCGGCTTCACACGACAGCTGTTAATAAAAGGAGATACAAGGAATTGCAGATGTAGGTTTATAATGAGATACAGAGTACTGGAGTAACACAATGTGTGGTCAGACAGCATCTCCGGAGAACATGGATAAGCAATGTTTTGAATAAGAAGGGTCTCAACCTATCCATGTAGCAATGTTACAAAATTTTGAGATTTTAAAAATCAAGTCTGCAATTTATCCCACCAGATAAAGCATAAAAAGAAGTTTAATTTGACACCTAATTCACTTTCATATCTTCAGTATTAAAAACTTATGGCCATTTTCATACTCGGAAATTAGCATCTTGTTCCCTATTGCTTTTCCATTGACTTAACTCAAAAGCTGTGATCAAGGACTGTCAAAAGCTCATAACCTTCTTAAAAATTAAGAGAACTGAATGAAAATTTCAGTTATTATAGATTGAAGCATTCTGAAACAAATATGAAACAATCTTACTTGGATGACCTGAAATTAAAGCATATAATTAGTTAGTTACCTAATTGTAGCTAATTACAAAATTCAGTTACTAGATCTAAACACCTATCCATTTCCTAAGAAAAGGTTAACATTTTTAAATAGCCTAAGTGTCCAAATAACATTCACACAAGAATTCACAATATAACATGATTTTTAAATCCCACTGTCATGAATTTATAGGCCAAATGGAATGAATTTAGTGTTTAATTCCCGTAAATTAATTGCCATTTAAATCATCTTGCGAGTGAGATTTTGTGGAACGCGATCAATTGGAACGTTGCATTTGCGGTGAATTTAAACCCCATATCGGCAGGAAAAATACTGCCGGTTCATATATGGGGAAAAAAATCACCTTTTCGCAACGTGGAATTTTGATTAAAGGCATCCTAAGAAGCACGTTTATATGTAAAAATAAACGGCTTACTTTGCTTTGTCCCGTACGTGAGATCCGTCCCGTTGTCGGGGTTCACGGCTTTAGAAGATGATTTTTAATTTACTCCTGCTATTAAATTATCCAGCGCTAATTTTAATAAACTTGATAAAACGGCAGTCGGAGTGATTATTCTTCAGCAGCTAAACAGCCCGAGAAAGATCGATTTCAACAGGCTGGAGTAAAACGGCATTTTAAACGCTCCCCCCTCTCAAGAAGCTGCCTGACCCGCTGAGTTACTCCAGCACTCTGAAACATCAGCAAACCATGTTCTCCAGAGATGCTGCCTGACCCTCTGAGTTACTCCAGCACTGTAGCTTTTAATAAAATCTTTGCAGAATTGTCTGTGTGGTTGGTGGGAATTAAGGTGCTAGGTTTAATATTGGATTGTTGGAGCCAGGAAATTGTACAATTTGTGTGACTTTTAGTGTAAACAACATCAGGTTCAAGAGTTAGCAGATGTCCACAAATTTTCTGTATGTTTTCTTATTGAAGCATGTTCAGATTTCTGTCCTTGGAGCACAGGAGGCTGAGGGGTGATCTTAAAGAGGTGCATGAAATCATGAGGGGAATAGATCGGTTGAGTGTACAATGTATTTTACCCAGGGAGGATGATGGATTACTGCCACGAGCTGCCAGAGGAAGTAGTTGAGGCAGATCTATGAAAAGATTTAAATGACATTTGGACAGGGACATGGATCGGAGAGATTTAGGGGGATTTGGGCCAAATGCGGGCAGGATGGGTCACCTTGCTTGGCATGCAGGAGTTGGACCAACAGGCATGTTTCTATACTGTATGAATTTATGATCCTTGTTCATTGCTGTCTGAGGAAGCAACCCAAAATGAAACGTCATCTGTCCATTGCCTCCATTGATGTTGTCTGAACTGCTGAGTTCCTCCAGCAGTTTGTGTTTTGTTCAATATTCCAGCATCTGCACTTTCCTGTGTCTCCAGCTTGCAAATTGTAAATCATTCCTTTTCAATTTTAGTTTGTATTGCCGCTTTCATCTGAGCTGCAGTGCACCAACCTGTTGAACACTTAATTTCTGCAGAACGTTAGCCTTTGTCAAAGCCTGTAAGTCTATTTGAGGAACAGCACCTCATATTCCGCTTGAGCAACTTCCAACCTAGCTGTGGAATCTTGATTTCTCTAACTTCAAATAACCCTTGCATCGCCTCTCTCTCTGTCCTTCCTCCACCCTAGTTGTTGTTCCAGATGGCCTGTTTCCTTTATCATCATAACCTTTTTTGCAAATAACCATATAACATATAACAATTACAGCACGGAAACAGGCCATCTCGACCCCTCTAGTCCGTGCCGAACACATAATCTCCCCTAGTCCCATATACCCGCGCTCAGACCATAACCCTCCATTCCTTTCCCATCCATATAACTATCCAATTTATTTTTAAATGATAAAAACGAACCTGCCTCCACCACCTTCACTGGAAGCTCATTCCACACAGCTACCACTCTCTGAGTAAAGAAGTTCCCCCTCATGTTACCCCTAAACTTCAGTCCCTTAATTCTCAAGTCATGTCCCCTTGTTTGAATCTTCCCTACTCTCAGTGGGAAAAGCTTTTCCACGTCAACTCTGTCTATCCCTCTCATCATTTTAAAAACCTCTATCAAGTCCCCCCTTAACCTTCTGCGCTCCAAAGAATAAAGCCCTAACTTGTTCAACCTTTCTCTGTAACTTAGTTGCTGAAACCCAGGCAACATTCTAGTAAATCTCCTCTGTACTCTCTCTATTTTGTTGACATCCTTCCTATAATTAGGCGACCAAAATTGTACACCATACTCCAGAATTGGCCTCACCAATGCCTTGTACAATTTTAACATTACATCCCAACTTCTATACTCAATGCTCTGATTTATAAAGGCCAGCACACCAAAAGCTTTCTTTACCACCCTATCTACATGAGATTCCACTTTCATGGAACTGTGCACAGTTATTCCCAGATCCCTCTGTTCACCTACATTCTTCAATTCCCTACCATTTACCATGTACGTCCTATTTTGACTTGTCCTGCCAAGATGTAGCACCTCACACTTATCAGCATTAAACTCCATCTGCCATCTTTCAGCCCACTCTTCCAACTGGCATAAATCTCTCTGTAGACTTTGAAACTCTACTTCATTACCCGCAACCCCACCTATCTTAGTATCATCTGCATACTTACTAATCCAATTTACCACACCATCGTCCAGATCATTGATGTACATGACAAACAACAGTGGACCCAACACAGATCCCTGTGGCACCCCACTCGTCACTGGCCTCCAACCTGACAAACAACCATCCACCATTACTCTCTGGCATCTCCCATTCAGCCACTGTTGAATCCATCTTGCTACTCCACCATTAATACCCAACCATTGAACCTTCTTAACCAACCTTCCATGAGGAACCTTGTCAAAGGCCTTACTGAAGTCCATATACACAACATCCACTGCTTTACCCTCATCAATTTCCCGAGTAACATCTTCAAAAAATTCAAGAAGATTAGTTAAACATGACCTTCCAGGCACAAATCCATGTTGACTGTTCCTAATCAGACCCTGTTTATCCAGATGCTTATATATATTATCTCTAAGTATTCTTTCCATTAATTTGCCCACCACTGACGTCAAACTAACAGGTCTATAATTGCTAGGTTTACTCTTAGACCCCTTTTTAAACAATGGAACAACATGCGCAGTACGCCAATCCTCCGGCACTATTCCCGTTACTAATGACATTTGAAATATTTCTGCCATAGCCCCTGCTATTTCTACACTATCTTACATCATTTGTTCTATATCAACAACCATATCTCCCGTTTCCCTTTCCCCTGACTCTCAGTCTGAAGAAGGGTCTCTCCCTGAAATGTTGCCTATTCCTTCTCTCCAGAGATGCTGCCTGTCCCGCTGAGTTACTCCATCTTTTTGTGTTTAACTTCAGCATTTGCAATTTCTTCCTACACAGTCTATCTTCCAAGATTATTTATTGCTTTGCATTGCAGCACACATACAGGCCAACCTTGAGGATGAACTCGTGAAGGAAGCATTGAAGACAGTAAGTTTACTTCATTTTTATCAGCTTGTCCAAAAGTGTTGGGATCGGATTAATGTTTGTAAAATGGGATTGATTTAGCAGTCGTTGGAGTGACTGCTCACATGCGAGCAAATGGTATCTAAGAAGATCTCGGAGAAACCCCATGCGGTTACGGGGAGGACGTACAACTCCGTTTAGATAGCGCCCGTAGTCGGGATCGAACCCGGGTCTCCGGTGCTGCAAGCGCTGTAAGGCAGCAACTCTACCGCTGCGCCATTGAGGGAGTGTAGCGTAGGTTTACAAGGTTAATCCCCGGGATGATGGGGCTGTCATATGCTGAGAGAATGGAGCAGCTGGCCTTGTATACTCTGGAGTTTAGAATGATGAGTTGGGATCTTATTGAAACATATAAGATTACTAGACTAAGTGGGACCCGTTGGGTCCCATGTTCACACGGGTGGTCTAGTCCCCCGACCGCAATATTCCACCTCTCCACCAATTCCAATATTGGTGGCCAGTGGTGGGGGGGCTTTCTGGAGCGCTGGTATGGGTGTTGTTGGTCTCCAGAGGGCTAGTATGGACATTGTGGGTCAAATGGATTATTGCGGTGGCAGCTCAGTCCCTCAAGCCTGATGTGCTGGCAGCTCACTCACGGCTGGTGGGCTGGCAGTTGACTCACGGCTATTCCTTGAAATTCCATTTCAAGCAGAGTGCAAGGCCACCAAATTCAAGTGTGGTTTCTTACCTCTTTGAGCAGGGTGCAAGGCCACAAAATTCAAGTGCAGTTTCATACCACTTCAAGCAGGGTGCAAGGCCACCAAATTCAAGTACAGTTTCATACCACTTCAAGGAGGGTGCAAGGCCACCAAATTCAAATGCAGTTTCATACCATTTCATGCAGGGTGCAACGACACCACATTCAAATGTAGTTTCATACTATTTCAAGCAGGGTGAAACCACCATAAAACCACACAAAACACCACACTCACAGTTCAGTAGACATTCAGTGTGTTCAGTTGATTCACAGCTCAGACAGAGTCGTGATCTCTCCCTCCCCCATCATGCGGAGACTGAGCCACACCCACACTTCCGGGTTTTATAATCCCTCCCCCTCCCACCGGAAAAGGTCTGGCCTTCATGGCGTGATTGGCAGGAGAGAGATTCCCAACATTTTTTAAACACTAATAACACTTTTGTTTTTAATTGATGGGAAGAATCCTCTGCACCTGATGAGCAGAGGGGGACTGAGTAAGATGGCCAAAAATCACAACCGTAAGTGGTAGTGTTTTATCTAAAATCAATATAGTGCAAACAGGAAGTTGTCAAGTTTAGACAAACAACAATTTGCATGCAGTGCCTTTTCACTTCAACCCAAACTCCCCAAACAACCATAGGGGACGATCAGCCATGATCACAATGAATGGCGGTGCTGGCTCGAAGGGCTGAATGGCCTCCTCCTGCACCTATTTTCTATGGTTTCTATTTGCATGCAGTGCCTTTTTACTTCAACCCAAATCCCCCAAACAACCATTTGCATGCAGTGCCTTTTTACTTCAATCCAAACCCCCCAAACAAAGAAGGGTTTCGGCCCGAAACGTTACCTATCTCGTTCCAAAGATGCTGCTGCACCCGCTGAGTTTCTCCAGCATTTTTGTGTACCATTTGCATGCAATGCCTGTTTACTTCAAACCAACCATATTTTCATTTTCAAACCACATTAAGGGCGCTCACAGTTGAGTAGACATGTGGTCAGTGTTATTCAGAGCTCAGAGACACGTGACCCTCTGGCTTCCTCCATCTTGCAGAGACTGAATGAGGCACACCACTTCCGGGTTTATAGTCCCTCCCCCCTCCCACCAGCAGGGGCAGCAGAGATAATGGCAAATCTTTTAAAAACATTAATATCTCTCTGATTTTTCATCAATGGGAAAAACCCTCTGGTCCAGGAAGGCGGAGGAGGGCTCTGAGCGAGGTGGCCAAAAATGACGGCCGTAGGTGGCGCGTTCTCTCGGAAATCACATCGAAGTGAGCCAAAAGCGGTCAAGATCAGACTTTTAGTAATATAGATTAAGGGTTTGGACAGCTAGAGACAGGAAATGTGTTCCCAATGTTGGGGGAGTCCAGAACCAGGGGCCACAGTTTAAGATTAAGGGGTAAGCCATTCAAAACGGAGGTGAGGAAAAACTTTTTCACCCAGACAGTTGTGAATATGTGGAATTCTCTGCCTCAGAAGGCAATGGAGGTCAATTCTTTGGATGCTTTCAAGAGAGAGTTGGATCGGGCTCTTAAAGATTGCGGAGTCAGAGGATATGGGGAGAAGGCAGGAAAGGGGTACTGATTGGGGATGATCAGCCATGATCACAGTGAATGGCGGTGCTGGCTCGAAGGGCTGAATGGCCTACACCTGCACCTTTTGTCTATTGTTTATTGAGGTTAATGCTGTGCAGTGTTCAAGACGGTTGTCTGGAAGGAGCTGTTCTTGAAGCTGGAGGAGGTGTGAGAGTGGGTTTAACTGGGCTGTATTTGTCCACAGGGCGTTGATCTGAGACACTATTCCAAACAGGTGGAGACTGAGTTACAGTATATTGAACATGCCTCCATCAAAGACTGTATCCTTTTCCTATAACAATCTCCATCATCTGCCTCTGACGTACCTCATTGGCTGGAGGAGAAATCCGTGGTGCATTTAGTTCCCCTCCTGAGCTTCCTTTAGTGGGAGAGTCTCGGACCAGAGGTCACAGCCTCAGAATTAAAGGATGTTCCTGTTGGAAGGAGATGAGGAGGAATTTCTTTAGGATGGTGAATCTGTGGAATTCATTGCCACACTGTGGAAGCCAAGTCTGGATATTTTTAAGGCTGGGATAGATAGATTCTTGATTAGTGCGGGTGTCAGGGGTTATGGGGAGAAGGCAAGAGAATCGGGTTAGGAGGAAGAGATAGATCAGCCACGATTGAATGGTGGAGTAGACTTGATGGGCTGAATGGCCTAATTCTGCTCCTATCACTTATGAACTTTAAATAGTTAATTTTTCCTGCAAATGAATGCACACTGGTTTAGTTTCATGTACAGTGAGAAGTGTTTTTGTTGTGTGCTATCCAATCAGCGGAAACACTATATATGATTAACATCACAGTGTATTGATCCAGGATTAAGGGAATAACGTTTAGTGCAAGATAAAGTCTGATTAAAGATAGTCCGAGGGTCTCCAATGAGGTAGATGGGAGGCAGGACCGCTGTCTAGTTGGTGATAGGATGGTTCAGTTGCCTGATAACAGCTGGGAAGAAAGTGTCCCTGAACCTGGAGGTGTGTGCGTATTCAGGCTCCTGTACCTTCTTCTCGATGGTAGCAGCGAGATAAGAACATGGCCAGGTGGTGTGGGTCTCTGATGATGCTGTCGGTCTTTTGGAGGCAGCAACTCCTGTAGATCCCTTCGATGGTGGGGAGGTGAGTACCCGTGAAGGACCGGGCAGTGTCCACCACTCTCTGTACTCACCTTGGCTCCTGGGTGGTGAGTTGCTGAACCTGGCCGTGATGCAACCAGTCAGTGTGCTCTCTACTGTACACCTGTGGATGTCTGATAGAGTTGACACAGGGCAGGTACACTCACACTGCCCAGTCCATCACAGGTACTGACGCAGGGCAGGTAAATGGCCCGGTCCATCAAGTACCGACACAGGGCAGGTACATGGCCCGGTCCATCACAGGTATGGACTCAGGGCAGGTACATGGACAGGTAATGACACAGGGCAGGTACATGGACAGGCAATGACACAGGGCATGTACATGGACAGGTAATGACACAGGGCAGGTACATGGACAGGTACTGACACAGGGCAGGTACATGGACAGGCAATGACACAGGACATGTACATGGACAGGTAATGACACAGGGCAGGTACATTGACAGGCAATGACATAGGGCAGGTACATGGACAGGCAATGACACAGGGCGGGTACATGGACAGGCAATGACACAGGGCATGTACATGGACAGGTAATGACACAGGGCAGGTACATGGACAGGTACTGACACAGGGCATGTACTTGGACGGGTAATGACACAGGGCAGATACATGGACAGGTGATGACAGCAGGGTACGGCAGCTCCACCTGCTATGAACTGATCCGTCGTGCAGCCGCTGGGCTCTGGAGGGGTGGGAGTTGTGCTCTTTGCTCTGTTCCCACTGCGTTCCTCAGCAGCCACAACAGACATCAAGGAGAGTGAGAACATCGCCAGCCTGCACAACCAGATCACAGCCTGTGACACCATCCTGGAGGTAGGTGGGTGAGGGCACAGCCTCGGGGGCACTGCCACAGTGATACTGACAGGGTTGTGGCCAGGGACTCCACTGGGCTGCTCTTGTACGGAGGTCAACGAGGATGTTGCCAGGACTAGAGGGTGTGAGCTGTGGGGAGAGGTTGAGTAGGCTGGGTCTCTATTCCATGGAGCACAGGAGGATGACGGGAGATCTTACAGAGGTGTACAAAATCATGAGAGGAATAGATCGGGTAGACGCACAGGCCAACAATGTCCCAGCTACACTAGTCCCACTTGCCTGCGCTTGGTCCATAACCCTGCAAACCTGTCTTATCCATGTACCTGTCCAACTGTTTCTTAAACTATGGGATAGTCCCAGCCTCAACTACCTCCTCTGGCAGCCTGTTCCATACACCCACCTGTGTGAAAAAGTTACCCCTCAGATTCCTATTAAATCTTTTCCCCTTCACCTTGAACCTATGTCCTCTGGTCCTCGATTCCCCCACTGGGTAAAAGACTCTGTACATCTACCCGATGTATTCCTCTCATGATTGTGTACACCTCTATAAGATGTCACCTCATCCTCCTACACACCATGGAACTATAATATTAGACAACTTTGATCTGTTGCGATATTGAAGGTTATGGGAAATGTCAGGGAAGTAATGCTCGAGCTAAAATCAAATTAGTTGTGATCCCATTGAATGGGGCTCGGGTTCAGTGGTCTATTTCTGTTCCAGTTCCATATGACCTTGCCCGGAGTACCATACACTGCACCAAGGGAAGGAGATATACTTGTATTACAGGCAGTATTAGAGAATGCTTTCTGGGTTTTTGTTATTTCTGGAAATCCATTATAGCCAACACACTCGGGAGTTCAGTAGAATGAGATGTTGTCTCACTGAAACATAGAGTCATGCGAGACTTTGATGCAGTAAATCGAAGGCAGCAGAGTTTAGCAATACTGAGCTTCAAGCCAAATAGACTGGGCAAAGCAGAAATGAGACCAAATATTGCACATTTACTGAAAAATGGTCCACAAATTTACCAAAAATCCTGCTTGGTCCTATTTTAGATACATTTGGTGCTCTGCATGTGGTAATACCCCTAGAGTGGTAAAAGCAAATGCAGACTTTGAGATCTCTTTGAGAGCTAAAAGATCAGCTTTATGGTTTTGCGACTTTGATGTGGGAAATTGTGAAAATTATAAGAAAGATGAGTAGATTGTAATATGTTTATCCTAAGAGCTTATGGGTTTGTAAAGTCTTATTCAGTGGTAACGGTGACAAGAGTTATGGGGAGAAGGCAGGAGAATGGGGTTGAGAGAGAAAGATAGATCAGCTATGATTGAATGGCAGAGTAGACTCGATGGGCCGAACACTCTACTGCTGCTCTTATGAATTATAAACTTATAAACAGAGACCCAGCCTACTCAACCTCTCCCTATAGCTCACACCGTCTAGTCCTGGCAACATCCTCATAAATCTTCTCTGAACCCTTTCAAGGAGGAGATTAGTTGGGGCATCTTGTTTGGCATTGATGAGCTGGGCTGAAGGACCCGTTTCCACACTGTATGGCTCTCTGACCATCTCTCTCTGCTGTGTGCCTTGTGGCAGAGGATGGAGCAGATGTTGAGCACCTTCCAGTGTGACCTGAGCAGCATCAGCTGTGAGATCCAGACTCTACAGGAGCAGTCCATCGCCATGAACATCAAGCTGAAGAACCGCCAGTCCGTGCGCAGCGAACTCAGCCAGTTAGTGGACGAGCTCATCGTGCCCAACACCATGATCACGTGAGTGACCGGGCTCAGTGGCAACCACTACCCACCACCGACCCACCCCGCACCCGACCCACCCACTACCCACCTCGACCCACCCACCCAACTCCACCCACCCACCCACCCCGCACCCACCAACCCAAACCCACCCACCACGCACCCGACCCACCCACCCTGCACCCGCCTTTAAGAGCCCTATCTAACTATTTCTTGAAAGCATCCAGAGAACCGGCCTGAGGCAGAGAATCCCACAGAGATGTACAAAATCATGAGAGGAAGAGACTCGCAACTCTCTGGGTGAAAAAATGTTTCCCCATCTCCGTTCTAAATGGCTTACCCCTTATTCTTAAACTGTGTGATCCCTGGTTCTGGACTACCTCAACATTGGGAACATGTTTCCTGCCTCTAGTGTGTCCAATCCCCTAATAATCTTAAATGTTTCAATAAGATATCCTCTCATCCTTCTGAATTCCAGAGTATACAAGCCCAGCTGCTCCATTCTCTCAGCAGATGACAGTCCAGCCATCCCGGGAATTAACCTTGTAAACCTACGCTGCACTCCCTCAATAGCAAGAATGTCCTTCCTCAAATTAGGAGACCAAAACTGTACACAATACTCCAGGTGTGGTCTCACTAGGGCCCTGTACAACTGCAGAAGGACCTCTTTGCTCCTATACTCAACTCCTCTTGTTATGAAGGCCATCAATGTTTCGGGGGGGTGGGGGGGGGGGGGTGTATGGTACGAGCGTTGAGACCAGATCAGCTGGTGCCGTGCCCATCTCTGGCACTGACTGCCTCTCACGTCCTCCCTGCCCATTTACGTTACAGCACCATCCTGGACACCCCAGTCACTGAGCAACAGTTTCTGGAGCAGCTCCACGAGCTCAACAACAAGATTAACTACGTCAAAGAGCAGTCCTTCAAGGAGACCTTGGCCTGCTCTGATGTGCAAGACATCCTGGACCGCCTCAAGATCAAGGTACGGGCTTCGGCATCAATAGGCAATAGGTGCAGGAGTAGGCCATTCGGCCCTTCGAGCCAGCATCGCCATTCAATGTGATCATGGCTGATCATCCCCAATCAGTACCCCGTTCCTGCCTTCTCCCCATATCCCCTGACTCCGCTATCTTTAAGAGCCCTATCTAGCTCTCTCTTAAAAGTAAGCTGAGAACCGGCCTCCAACGCCCTCTGAGGCAGAGAATTCCGCAGACTCACAACTCTCTGTATGGCATCACTCTCTCTCTCTGTCTATCCTGTACAACAGGTGAGATACAGGTACGGCCTCTCTCTGTCACTGACCAATACCAGACCTGAAATACAGGTGTGGCATATCTCTCTCTGTAACTTCTCTACAACGGCAGGCATGGTGTCGCAGCGGGTAGTGCAGAACTTCTTCAGTTGCCACCCATTGGTTGGCGTTCGCGGGCTAAAGTTGAAGGGATCAGCGCTCCACTGCAAAGGGTTGACTTCTGCTTGTCGTTTGTGCAGGCCGTTTCGAAGATCAGGGAGTTTATTCTGCAGAAGATCTATTCATTTCGCAAACCCATGACCAACTACCAAGTTCCTCAGAATGCATTGCTGAAATACAGGTATGGCATCCTCTCTCTGTGTGTCTGTCCTGTACAACAGGTGAGATACAGGTACAGCCTCTCTCTGTCCCCGTAACGTTACAGAACTGAGGTACAGGTAAGTCGTCTCCCTGCCCCATACAAGGTGTGATATCCAGGTGCCACATTTCTCATCTCCTGCCTCGACTCCATCCAAGGACCCAAACAGTCTTTCCAAGTGAGGCAGAGGTTCACCTGCACCTCCTCCAACCTCATCTACTGTATCCGCTGTTCCAGCTGTCAACTTCTCTGCTTGGCGAGACCAAGTGCTGGCTCGGCGATCGTTTCGCTGAACACCTCCGCTCAGTCCACCCCGACTGCCTGTTCCCCTCATAAGGTCACACCTTCTCCATCATGGTCCAGTTTGGCTCAGCCACCAAGCACGACATCCGGAGGCTGCAGCGCATTGTCCGATCAGCTAAGTTTATTGGCTGCAACCTTCCCTCCATTGACAAACTACACTGCAAGGGCCAAGAAGCGAGCGGGTAAGATCATCTCTGACCCCTCTCACCCTGGCCACAAAATCTTTGAATCACTTCCCTCTGGAAGGCGACTCTGGACTGTCAAAGCTGCCACAGCCAGACATAAAAACAGCTTTCTTCCACGAGTAGTAGGTCTATTCAATAACCAAAAATCTGTAGCCTCCTTTTGCTCTGGTATTTAATTTAATTCACATGTTTAAACTGTAATGTTTTATTCTTAATGTTTTGTGTTTTATTCTTAATTGTTTACTGTATGTCGTGTTGTTACTTGCGAGCGGAGCACAAAGGCAAATTCCTTGTATGTGAACATACTTGGCCAATAAACTTATTCATTCATTCATTCATTCATTCATTCATTCATTCATAAGGGATAGGTGTAGAATGAGGCCCTTTGGCCCATTTG
This sequence comes from Amblyraja radiata, assembly GCF_010909765.2. Taxonomy (NCBI): domain Eukaryota; kingdom Metazoa; phylum Chordata; class Chondrichthyes; order Rajiformes; family Rajidae; genus Amblyraja; species Amblyraja radiata. The sequence continues at coordinate 31,181,091 of NC_045987.1, forward strand.
TCTACTCTGCCATTCAATCATGGCTGATCTATCTCTCCCTCCTAACCACATTCTCCCTCCCTCCCCCACCCTCATTGCCTGCTCTTCCCCCCCTCAGGTTTTTCTTCCAATTTTTGCTGGCAAACGAGCGTCAGGTAGCGAAGGAGATCCGGGATGAATACGTGGACACCGTCAGCAAGATCTACCTGTCCTACTTCAAGTCCTACAGCAGCCGGCTGATGAAAGTGCAGGTCAGAGCCCCTCCCCTCCCTCCCTCCCTTCCCCTCTCCCCTCCCTCCCCACCTCCCCTCCCCACCTACGTCCCTCCCTCCCACCCCTTCTCCCTTGCTCCCCCTCTCCCCTTCCTCCACCCATCCCCTCCTTCCCCTCCATCTCTCCCCACCTCCCTCCCTCCACACCTCCCGCCCTTCCCACCACGCTCACCTATCCATGATACGTCACCTGTCCACGTTCTCCACAGATGCTACCTGACCCGCTTAGTTACTCCCGCTCTCTGAAATGTCACCTATCCATGTTCTCCACAGATGCTGCCTGACCCGCTGAGATATTCCAGCACTCTGTGAAATGTCACCTATCCATTTTCTCCACAGATGCTGCCTGACACGCTTCTTCTTCTTCTTGCATATGGCGTGCACAGCCTAAGGTTGTAGGACAACTTGTCCTATTTGATCTTACTTGATTGTGCACGCCAGGTTGATTGCATTCGTCGAAACAGGGCGGACCACGTGAAGGTTGTAATCTCCCACCCCCCTGACCCGCTGAGTTACTCCAGCACTCTGTGAAACGTCACCTATCCATGTTCTCCACAGATGCTGCCTGACCCGCTGAGTTACTCCAGCACTCTGTGAAACGTCACCTATCCATGTGCGGTGTCTGTGATGAAGGCAGCCATCGCCGTTGCAAAGTCTTGTGTAATTTGTGCTCTGCTGTCATTGAACCTTGTTCTCCTCCCCAGTATGAAGAGGTCGCAGACAAGGATGATCTGATGGGAGTGGAGGACACGGCCAAGAAAGATATCCTTTAAGGCCACAAAGAATAGGAATTGGGCCATTCGGCCCATCAAGTCGACTCCGCCATTCAATCATGGCTGATCTATCTCACCGTCCTAATCCCATTCTCCTGCCTTCTCCCTATAACATCTGACACCTGTAATAATCAAGAACCTACTTATCTCTGCCTTAAAAATATCCACTGACTTGGCCTCCACAGCCTTCTGAGGCAAAGAATTCCACAGATTCATCACCCTTTGATGAAAGAAATTTCTCCTCATCTCCTTCCTAAAAGAACGTCCTTTAATTCTGAGACTGACCTCTGGTCCTAGACTCTCCCACTTGTGGAAACATCCTCTCCACATCCACTCTACCCAAGGCTTTCACTATTCTGTATGTTTCAGTGAGGTTCCCCCCCCCCCTCATTGTTCTAAACTCCAGCGAGTACAGGCCCAGTGCTGACAAATGCTTTGCCAGTGCTGACAGTGTATCCTAACACTGTGCTGCTAACGACGGCCAACTAAACCCTGGTGAACTTCGGTAGTCACAGCTTGGGTAGTCCCCTGGCTTAAGCATCAACATTTAATCTTGACTGGAGTAACTTAGCGGGGCAGGCAGCGTCTCTGGAGAGAAGGTATGGGTGAAGTTTCGGGTCGAGACTCTTCTTCAGAAGAATGAGTCTGAAGAAGAGACTCGACCAGAAATGCCACCCATTCCTTCTCTCCAGAGATGCTGCCTGTCCCGCAGAGTTACTCCAGCATGTTTAAATCTTCGGTTTAAACCGGCATCTGCAGTTCCTTCCTTGACTCACCACTCAACGCTTCTTCTCCAAGCCGTCGCTGAAGAACAGGAACACCATCTTCACCCTGGGTAACCGTGGAAACGTGATTGCCTCGTCGGAACTGGAAGCCCCCATCATCGTGCCCCATGCAGCACAGAAGAATGACACTCGGGTAAGCATGCTACCCCCTCCCTCCCTTTCCAACCCCTTCCTCCCAAACCCCTCCCCCCCCACTGTCCATTCCCCATGGTCAGACCAGCAGACAGAGTGGCAGCACTCAGCAGATCAGGCAGTGGCGGCTGTGGATAGAGAAACAATGGCACAGCAGTAGAGTTGCTGCCTTACAGTGTTTGCAGCGCCCGAGACCCGGGTTCGATCCCTACCACGGGTGCTGTCTGTACGGAGTTTGTACGTTCTCCCCGTGATCACGTGGGGTTTCCTCCCGCATTCCAAAGACGTACAGGGTGGTAGGTTCATTGGCTTGGTGTAAATGTAAAACTGTCCCTTGTGTGTGTGTGCAGGATAGTGTTAGTGTGCGGGGATCGCTGGTCGGCACGGACTCGGTGGTCCGAAGGGCCTGTTTCCGTGCTGTATCTCTAAACTAAACTAGTGTGTGAACGGGCGATCGCTGGTCGGCACGGACTCGGTGGGCCGAAGGGCCTGTTTCCGTGTAGTATCTGTCAACTAAACTAGTGTGTGAACAGGCGATCGCTGGTCGGCACGGACTCGGTGGGCTGAAGGGCCTGTTTCTGCGCTGTATCTGTAAACTACTAAAACTAAACTAAACCGGAACATCTCACGGCAGTAGCTGAGCAGAAGCCTCGGACTATCTTTAATGGACTGTATCTTGCACTAAACATTATTCCCTTTATCCTGCATCTGTACACTGTGGACGGCTGGATTGTAATCATGTATTGTCATGGATTCTTCTCCTTTTCATGACAATCTTGTTACAAATGTTGGCCTCGCTGTCATCGTCCGTTCTGTGAAGGACGCAAGCTTCCGCCACAATCAGTGGGAGCCATCACTTGTCTCAGTAGATGATGGTGGTAGCAGTATTAGCACGGGATATTTCCAGTTTCCAGCCCCACCACGTGGACGCTTCTGCTCTGGGGCTGTCAACGAGTCATAGCGTGATACTGTGTGTAAACAGGCCCTTCGACCCAACTTGCCCACACCGGCCAACATGTCCCAGCTACACTCGTCGCACCTGCCTGCGTTTGGTCCCTATCCCTCCAAACGTGTCCCATCCACGTACATGTCCAACTGTTTCTTAAACGTTGGGATAGTCCCAGCCTCAACTACCTCCTCTGGCAGCTTGTTACATACACCCACCACCCTTGTGTGGAAAAGTTGCCCCTCAGATTCCTATTAAATCTTTTCCCCTTCCCCTTAAACCTATATCCTGTGGTCCTCGATTCCCCCACTCTGGGCAAGACTGCAAATACCGGATCTATTCCTCTCATGATATTACAGTATTCACCTCTTTTTAAGGTCACCCCTCATCCTCCTGCACTCAATGGCATAGAGTTCCAGCCTACTCAACCTCTCCCTATAGCTCACACCTTCTAGTCCTGGCAACATCCTCGTAAATCTTCTGGTCGCCTGGCCTCAGCTAGACTAGGTCTGCCAGACTAGACTAGGTCAGCCAGACAGAGATCCTCGCGCCAGACTACCACGGCACCTGCCTTGTAGACGAGTGTCGGGGTTGCTGCAGTCTATAGAGTGAGCGAGGGCTGTACGTTCAGAGGGGGTGAGGGAGTGAGGTTAGACCAGATAAAGGGGGTGTAAAAGTTGAGACGGTCGACATCACACCGACAGTTAGAAATAACGAGGTCTAGAGAGAGTAGAAGACCATCAGGGGGAGTCCAAGAAGCATCAGTCTGAAGAAGGGTCTCGACCCGAAACATCACCCATTCCTTCTCTCAGAGATGCTGCCTGTCCCACTGAGTTACTCCAGTATTTTGTGCCTTATCTTCTGTGATGTGACGTTACTCTCCTCCCTCCCAGTACCCCTTTGAGAGCCTGTTTCGGAGCCAGCACTACGCCCTTCTAGACAACAGCTGCCGTGAATACCTCTTCCTCTGTGACTTCTTCATGGTGACCGGAAACTCTGCTCAAGATCTCTTCAACGCCATCATGGGCAAAACCCTCAGCATGTTCTTGGTGAGTTTAAGCAGACTCTGGCCGCTGGTGGAGAGAAATGATTTGGGGGAGATATGGGGAGAAGGCAGGAACGGGGTACTGATTTTGGATGATCAGCCATGATCATATTTAAATGGCCGACCCCTTATTCTTAAACTGTGAGCCCTGATTCTGGACTCCCCCAACATGGGAACATTGTTCCTGCATCTGGCCTGTCCAATCCCTACAGCATTGTTATATGTTTCTGTAAGATCCTGATCTGTGATTCAGAATGGTCTCTGTGTAATTCCCCTTCAGAAACACATGGACACCTATGTTGCCGATTGCTACGACAGTATCGCCGTTTTCCTGTCCATCCACATCATCCTCCGCTTCAAGACCATGATGACAAAGCGGAACGTCCCTGCTGTCGACAAGTAAGTGAAGCAGAATGTCCAATGCTGTAGACAAACAGCGCCTCATATTTCACTCGGGCAGCTTGCACCCCAGTGGTATGAACATTGATTTCAGAAGAAGGCAGCATCTGTGGAGAACATGAATAGGTGATGTTTCACAGAGTGCTGGAGTAACTCAGTGCATCAGGCAGCATCTGTGGAGAACATGGATAGATGACGTTTCACAGAGTGCTGGAGTAACTCAGTGGGTCAGGCAGCATCTGTGGAGAAAATGGATAGGTGACGTTTCACACAAAACCTCATCTGCAGTTCCTTCTTACACATTGACTTCTCTAGCTTCAAGTCAGGCTTGCTTTCCCTCTCTCTCCATCCCTCCCGCTTCCTAGTTCTCCCACCAGTCTTACATAGAAACATAGAAAATAGGTGCAAGGGTAGGCTATTCGGCCCTTCGAGCCTGCACCGCCATTCAATATGATCATGTCTGATCATCCAACTGAGTATCCCTTACCTGCCTTCTCTCCATACCCCCTGATCCCTCTAGCCACAAGGGCCACATCCAACTCCCTCTTAAATATAGCCAATGAACTGGCCTCAACTACCTTCTGTGGCAGAGAGTTCCAGAGATTCACCACTCTCCGCGTGAAAAATGTTTTTCTCATCTCGGTTCTAAAGGATTTCCCCTCTATCGTTAAGCTGTGACCCCTTGTCCTGGACTTCCCCAACATCGGGAACAATCTTCCTGCATCTAGCCTGTCCAATCCCTTAAGAATTTTGTACGTTTCTATAAGATCCCCCTTCAATCTCCTAAATTCTAGCGAGTACAATCCGAGGCTATCCAGTCTTTCTTCATAAGAAAGTCCTGACATCCCAGGAATCAGTCTGGTGAACCTTCTCTACACTCCCTCTATGGCAATAATGTCCTTCCTCAGATTTGGAGACCAAAACTGTACGCAATACTCCAGGTGTGGTCTCACCAAGACCCTGTGCAACTGCAGCAGAACCTCCCTGCTCCTATACTCCTATCCACATTATACTGCAACTGCCATGCATTTGCCCACTCACCCAGCCTATCCAAGTCACCTTGCAGCCTCCTAGCATCCTCCTCACAGCTAACACTGCCCCCCAGCATCGTGTCATCCACAAACTTGGAGATTTGCATTCAATTCCCTCGTCCAAATCATTAATATATATATATTGTAAATAGCTGGGGTCCCAGCACTGAGCCTTGCGGTACCCCACTAGTCACTGCCTGCCATTCTGAAAAGGACCCGTTTACTCCTACTCTTTGCTTCCTGTTTGCCAGCCAGTTCTCTATCCACATCAATACTGAACCCCCAATACCGTGTGCTTTAAGTTTGTATACTAATCTTTTATGTGGGACCTTGTCGAAAGCCTTCTGAAAGTCCAGATATAACACATCCACTGGTTCTCCCCTATCCACTCTACTAGTTATATCCTCGAAAAATTCTATAAGATTTGTCAGACATGATTTACCTTTCGTAAATCCATGCTGACTTTGTCCAATGATTTCACCCCTTTCCAAATGTGCCATCTTTAATAACTGACTCTAGCAGTTTCCCCACTACCGATGTTAGACTAACTGGTATGTAATTCCCTGTTTTCTCTCTCCCTCCCTTTTTAAAAAGTGGAGTTACATTAGCTACCCTCCAATCGTCAGGAACTACTCCAGAATCTAAAGAGTTTTGAAAAATTATCACTAATGCATCCACCATTTCTGGAGCTACTTCCTTAAGTACTCTGAGGTGCAGCCTATCTGGCCCTGGGGATTTATCAGCCTTTACTGGCTCCGACTACCATATAACCATATAACAATTACAGCACGGAAACAGGCCATCTCGACCCTTCTAGTCCGTGCCGAACACGTATTCTCCCCTAGTCCCATCTACCTGCGCTCAGACCATAACCCTCCATTCCTTTCCTGTCCATATAACTATCCAATTTATTCTTAAATTATAAAAACGAACCTGCCTCCACCACCGTCACTGGAAGCTCATTCCACACAGCCACCACTCTCTGAGCAAAGAAGTTCCCCCTCATGTTACCCCTAAACTTCTGTCCCTTAATTCTCAAGTCGTCCCCTTGTTTGAATCTTCCCTACTCTCAGTGGGAAAAGCTTATCCACGTCAACTCTGTCTATCCCTCGCATCATTTTAAAGACCTCTATCAAGTCCCCCCTTAACCTTCTGCGCTCCAAAGAATAAAGCCCTAACTTGTTCAACCTGTCTCTGTAACTTAGTTGCTGAAACCCAGGCAACATTCTAGTAAATCTCCTCTGTACTCTCTCTATTTTGTTGACATCCTTCCTATAATTAGGCGACCAAAATTGTACACCATATTCCAGAATTGGCCTCACCAATGCCTTGTACAATTTTAACATTACATCCCAACTTCTATACTCAATGCTCTGATTTATAAAGGCCAGCACACCAAAAGCTTTCTTTACCACCCTATCTACATGAGATTCCACTTTCAGGGAACTGTGCACAGTTATTCCCAGATCCCTCTGTTCACCTGCATTCTTCAATTCCCTACCATTTACCATGGACGTCCTATTTTGATTTGTCCTGCCAAGATGTAGCACCTCACACTTATCAGCATTAAACTCCATCTGCCATCTTTCAGCCCACTCTTCCAACTGGCATAAATCTCTCTGTAGACTTTGAAAATCTACTTCATTATCCACAACCCCATCTATCTTAGTATCATCTGCATACTTACTAATCCAATTTACCACACCATCATCCAGATCATTGATGTACATGACAAACAACAGTGGACCCAACACAGATCCCTGTGGCACCCCACTAGTCACTGGCCTCCAACCTGATAAACAACCATCCACCATTACTCTCTGGCATCTCCCATTCAGCCACTGTTGAATCCATCTTGCTACTCCACCATTAATACCCAACAATTGAACCTTCTTAACCAACCTTCCGTGAGGAACCTTGTCAAAGGCCTTATTGAAGTCCATATATACAACATCCACTGCTTTACCCTCATCAATTTCCCGAGTAACCTCTTCAAAAAATTCAAGAAGATTAGTCAAACATGACCTTCCAGGCACAAATCCATGTTGACTGTTCCTAATCAGACCCTGTTTATCCAGATGCTTATATATATTATCTCTAAGTATCCTTTCCATTAATTTGCCCACCACTGACGTCAAACTAACAGGTCTATAATTGCTAGGTTTACTCTTAGACCCCTTTTTAAACAATGGAACAACATGCGCAGTACGCCAATCCTCCGGCACTATTCCTGTTTCTAATGACATTTGAAATATTTCTGTCATAGCCCCTGCTATTTCTACACTAACTTCCCTCAATGTCCTAGGGAATATCCTGTCCGGACCTGGAGACTTATCCACTTTTATATTTCTCAAAAGTGTCAATACTTCCTCTTCTTTGAATCTCATAGTTTCCATAGCTACTCTACTTGTTTCCCTTACCTCACATAATTCAATATCCTTCTCCTTGGTGAATACCGAAGAAAATAAATTGTTCAATATCTCCCCCATCTCTTTTGGCTCTGCAGATAGCTGTCCACTCTGACTCTCTAATGGACCAATTTTATCCCTCATTATCCTTTTGCTATTAATATATCTGTAGAAACCCTTTGGATTTACTTTCACCTTACTTGCCAAAGCAACCTCATATCTTCTTTTAGCTTTTCTAATTTCTTTCTTAAGATTCTTTTTACATTCTTTATACTCCTCCTCCTCCTCCTCATTTACTCCATGCTGCCTATAATTATTGTAGATCTCTCTCTTTATCCGAACCAAGTGTCCAATTTCCCTTGAAAACCATGGCTCTTTCCAATTTTTACTATTTCCTTTCAACCGAACAGGGACACAAAGATTCTGTCCTCCATTTCTCTTCCACATCTTTCCCATAAAACAAACTGTCCCAATTTACTCCGTTTAAATCCTTTCGCATCTCCTCAAAGTTAGCCTTTCTCCAATCAAAAATCTCAACCCTAGGTCCAGTTCTGACCCTCTCCATAATTATATTGAAACTAATGGTATTGTGATCACTGGTCCCGAACTGTTCCCCAACGCATACCTCTGCCACCTAAGCCGTCTCATTTCCTAACAGCAGGTCCAGCACCGCCCCTTCTCTAGTAGGTACTACTATGTATTGCTGCAAAAAACTATCCTGCACACATTTTACAAACTCCAACCCATCCAGCCCATTTACAGAATGTGTTTCCCAGTCTATGTGTGGAAAATTGAAAACTCCCACAATCACTACCTTGCTTACTACTAATATCTGCAATCTCCTTACATATTTGCTCTTCCAATTCTCGCTCCCCATTTGGCGGTCTATAATACACCCTTATAAGAGTTGCTACCCCTTTCCCATTTCTCAGTTCCACCCAAATAGCCTCCCCAGACGAGCCCTCTAATCTATCCTGCCAAAGCACTGCTGTAATATCTTCCCTGATAAGCAATGCAACACATCCACCTCTTGCCCCTCCAATTCTATCACACCTGAAGCAACGAAATCCTGGTATATTTAGTTTCCAATCACAGCCCTCCTGCAACCATGTTTCACTGATCGCCACAACATCATACTTCCAGGTGTCAATCCAGGCTCTAAGTCCATCCACCTTTCTTACAATGCTCCTAGCATTAAAATATACACATTTAAGAAACCCACCCTCTCTTATTCTCTGTTTATTGTCTTTTTCTTCTCTCTCCCCTACATTTTGGGTCAGAGTGCTACCATTCTCTGCCTCCTGCCTCACACACTGACTGCTAGCTTTCCCACTTTGAGTCCCTCCCCCCAACCATACTAGTTTAAAGTCTCCCCAGTAGCCTTTGCAAATCTCCCCGCCAGGATATTGGTCCCCCTCGAGTTCAAGTGCAACCCGTCCTTTCTGTACAGGTCGCACCTTCCCCAAAAGAGGTCCCAATGATCCAGAAACTTGAATCCATACCCACTGCACCAGTCCCTCATCCACTCATTTATCGTCCACCTCCATTCCTACTCTCACTGTCGCGTGGCACAGGCAGTAATTCTGAGATTGTTACCTTTGCAGTCCTTCTCCTTAACTCTATACCTAACTCCCCAAATTCTTCTTTCAGGACCTCTTTTCTTTTTTTACCTATGTCGTTGGTACCTATATGTACCACAACCTCAGCCTCCTCTCCCTCCCATTTCAGGATTTCTTGAACACGTTCAGACACATCCCTGATCCTGGCACCAGGGAGGCAAACTACCATCCGGGTCTCCTGTCTGCGTCCACAGAATCGCCTATCCGACCCCCTGACTATAGAGTCCCCTATTACAATTGCCCTCCTCTTCTTTTCCTTACCCTTCTGAGCAACAGGACCGGTCTTTGCGCCAGAGGCCAGGCCGCTGTTGCTGCCTCCAGGTAGGCTGTCTCCCCCACCCTTACTCAAACATGAGTACTTATTTTCAAGGTGTACAGCCACCGGGGTACTCACCAGTCCCTGCCTCTGCCCATTGCCCTTCCTAACTGTGACCCAGTTTTCTGTCTCCCGTGGTCTTGGAGTGACCACCTCCCTGTAACTCCTTTCTATGACCTCCTCGCTCTCTCTGAGCAGACAGAGGTCATCGAGTTGCTGCTCCAGGTTCCTAACACGGTCCCTTAGGAGCCCCATCTCGACGCACCTGGCGCAGATGTGGACGTCTGGAGGGCACTCAGACTCCATGACCTCCCACATCTGACATCCAGAACAGTAAACTGCCCTGGCCCTCATTCTCCCCCTTATCCGAATACAATAAAGCCTTACCCGGGATACAAGCCAATCAGCTGCTTCCTCTAGTCCGTTCGACCAACAGAGGCTTCCACCAGCCCCCTTAATTTGAAGTCTGATCTGCGAATGGAACGTTGCAGATTTTGGCTCCTCCCTCTGTAATGTAAACCCGGGGTTGCACCGAATCAGCTGCTTCCTCTGGTCCTCTTCCACCAATCAGAGGCTTCCACCAGACTCCTTCTCTGGAAGTGAGATGGAACGTTGCAGATTTGGGTAACTCCTCCTCGCACCAACGGCTCCCCGGGCCTCAGTAGAAGCAAGCCCCGCGCTGTTTTTATACTCACAGCTCCAGGTAACTCCTCCTCGCACCAACGGCTCCCCGGGCCTCTGTAGAAGCAAGCCCCGCGTTGTTTTTATACTCACAGCTCCAGGTAACTTCTCCTCGCACCAACGACTCCCCGGGCCTCTGTAGAAGCAAGCCCCGCGCTGTTTTTATACTCACAGCTCCAGGTAACTCCTCCTCGCACCAACGGCTCCCCGGGCCTCTCATTTTACTACATTTTATCTCTGTTTGCTTTGTTGTCACCTTCTCCCAGCGAACACTGATCTATTCTACATTTTCCTTCATCACTATTCCCTTAGTCCTTTTTTCACTTACACTTCCTTATCTATGTATCTCCCTCTCCCCTGATACCAGTCTTAAGAAGGGAACTACAGATGCTGGTTTAAACTGAAGATAGACACAACATGCTGGAGTAACTCAGCGGGACAGGCAGCATCTCTGGAGAGAAGGGTGATGTTTCGGGTCGTGACCCTTCTTCAGACTTGTGTGAAACGTCACCTATCCACATTCTCCACAGATGCTGCCTGACCCACATCATCTTAGTTTGGTTAAGTTTAGTTTAGTTATACCTCATGGAAACAGGCCAGGCCGACCATCGATCACCCGGTCTCACTACTTCTATGTTATCCCGCTTTCGCATCCACTCCTTACACGTTTAATTTAACTTAATTTGGTGATTCACAGTGGAAACAGGCCCTTCGGCCCACCCGGTCCGCACCGGTCCGCACCGATCAGTGATCCCCGCACATTAACATTATCCTACACCCACGAGGGATAATTTTTACATTTACCAAGCCAATTAACCTACATACCTGTACGTCTTTGGAGCGTGGGAGGAAACCGAATCACAGAGAAAACCCTCGCAGGTCATGGGGGAGAACGTACAAACTCTTTTCAGACGTGCTGTAGTCGGGATCGAACCTGGGTCTCACAGCACTGCATTCGCTGTGAGGCAGCAACTCTACCGCTGCGCCACCATGACAGCCCACATTAAGAACATTTGTTGTACTTGTATTGTGTGGGTGGGTTTTGTTTTGAATTATTTGGTGTTGTAAATACTGGAATTAATCTAATTTTGGTTAAAGATGTTGCAAGAGAGGGCAAGGTTGGTAACTGGTCCATGTGTCTCTCCAGGTACTGGGACACCCTGCTGGAGATCCTGTGGCCGAGGTTTGAGTTCATCCTGGAGCTGAACACCCAGAGCATTCGCACCACAGACCCACAGAAACTGGGAGCCCTCGACACCCGGCCCCACTATGTAAGCCCCACGCAGCCCATGTACACACCCGGCCCCACACACACACACACACGCATGTCGTCCCTCTCTAACCCCACCCGGGCGCGGACCTAACCCCGGAAAATGGGCTTGAGCAGAGCCCTCTTCTGCCTGACCCGCTGTTTATCTCGTGTGTGTGTGTGTGTGTGTGTGTATCTCTGGCGTTCAAGGTGCCGTCCGATCGTGAGGCAGCAGGGTGCTGTCATGTGCCGTTTGTAAGAGATTGGTATGCAAACTTAAAGCACACGGTATTGGGGGCTCAGTATTGATGTGGATAGAGAACTGGCTGGCAGACAGGAAGCAAAGAGTAGGAGTAATCGGGTCCTTTTCAGAATGGCAGGCAGTGATTAGTGGGGTACCGCAAGGCTCAGTGCTGGGACCCCAGCTATTTACAATATATATTAATGATTTGGACGAGGGAATTGAATGCAACATCTCCAAGTTTGCGGATGACACGAAGCTGGGGGACAGTGTTAGCTGTGAGGAGGATGCTAGGAGGCTGCAAAGTGACTTGGATAGGTTGGGTGAGTGGGCAAATGCATGGCAGATGCAGTATAATGTGGATAAATGTGAGGTTATCCACTTTGGTGGCAAAAACAGGAAAGCTGACTATTATCTAAATGGTGGCCGATTAGGAAAAGGGGAGACCTGGGTGTCATGCTACACCAGTCATTGAAAGTAGACATGCAGGTGCAGCAGGCAGTAAAGAAAGCGAATGGTATGTTGGCATTCTTAGCAAAATGATTTGAGTATAGAAACCAGTCATTGAATGTAGGCAAAGTGTTTAAGAAGGAACTGCAGATGCTGGAAAATCGAAGGTACACAAAAATGCTGGAGAAACTCAGCGGGTGCAGCAGCATCTATGGAGCGAAGGAGATAGGCAACGTTTCGGGTCTGAAGAAGGTTTTCTGCCCGAAACGTTGCCTATCTCCTTCGCTCCATAGATGCTGCTGCAGCCACTGAGTTTCGCCAGCATTTTTGTGTACCTATTAAAAGCAGGCATGCAGGTGCAGCAGGCAGTGAAGAAAGCGAATGGTATGTTAGCATTCATAGCAAAAGGATTTGAGTATAGGAGCAGGGAGGTTCTACTGCAGTTGTACAGGGTCTTGGTGAGACCACACCTGGAGTATTGCGCACAGTTTTGGTCACCTAATCTGAGGAAAGACATTCTTGCCATAGAGGGAGTACAGAGAAGGTTCACCAGACTGATTCCTGGGATGTCAGGACTTTCATATGAAGAAAGACTGGATAGGCTCGGCTTGTACTCGCTAGAATTTAGAAGATTGAGGGGGGATCTTATAGAAACTTACAAAATTCTTAAGGGGTTGGACAGGCTAGATGCAGGAAGATTGTTCCCGATGTTGGGGAAGTCCAGAACAGGGGGTCACAGTTTAAGGATAAGGGGGAAGTCTTTCAGGACCGAGATGAGAAAAACATTTTTCACACAGAGAGTGGTGAATCTGTGGAATTCTCTGCCACAGAAGGTAGTTGAGGCCAGTTTATTGGCTATATTTAAGAGGGAGTTAAATGTGGCCCTTGTGGAGAGAAGGCAGGCATGGGATACTGAGTTGGATGATCAGCCATGATCATATTGAATGGCGGTGCAGGCTCGAAGGGCCGAATGGCCTACTCCTGCACCAAATTTCTATGTTTCTATGTAACTCCTGTCCACTCCCCCCTCTCTGTCTCCCCCGCCCCCCCCCCCCCCCCCGCAGGTCACCAGAAGGTACGCAGAGTTCTCCTCAGCGATCGTCAGCATCAACGAAACCCACCCCAACGAGAAAGCACACAGCCTACTGGCCCAGCTACAGGTCAGTGTGTGAGCCGGGTCATCTCCCCCCTCCGGTACAGCGGCTCGGGAGTGGGGGGGGTGTCCCGTTCCCGGGATGTGAGAGGACAGGACCAGGGTCCAGGATAACACTGGGCTCTCTCAGCAACACCTCCTTGTCTCCTGGTGATCGCCCAGCCAGCTGCACGCGTGTACGCACGTCTGTGTGTGTACGTATATGTGTACGAGTGTGTGTGTGTACGTACGTGTGTGTGTGTGTACCTATGTGTGTGTGTGTGTACATATGTGAGTGTGTGTACGTATGTGTATGTGTGTGTACGTACGTGTATATGTGTAGGTGTGTATGTATGTGTGTGTACATGTACATATTTGTGTGTACGTGTGTGCGAGTGTGTACATGTATGTGTGTGTCTACCTGTGTGTGTCGGTGTACTACGTGCCTGTACGTAATGTGTGTGTATGGGTGTGTGTGTACAGGCATGTGTGTGTACGGATGTGTCTGCGTGTACGTACGTGTGTGCTCGTGTACAGGCGTGTATGTGTGTACGGGGGGTGTGTGTGCATACGTCTGCATGTACGTATGGGTGTGTGTGTTTGCACGTGTGTGTGTACGTGCGTGCGTGTACATGCGTGCGTGTAGGTTTGTGTACGTACGTGTGCGTATGTACATCTGTATGTACGTGTGTGCATACATGTGTGTATAGTTTATTATCATTACCACGTGTACTGAAGAACAGTGAAAATTCAGTCAAACAACGATGGACGAGTACATCGTCGTCCACATGGAACAGACAAAGGTGACAACATTTAGTGGAGACTAGACCAAGTGCAGACCCCAGTTCCCCCAACGTGCGGTTGCGGGGAGGGGGGGGGGCAGCATGCAGCGTCACACACACTAACTACCCCCCCCCCCCCCCGCACACACGCTAACTACCCCCTTGATATTATATTAATATTATTAACTAGACCAAATGCAGACGCGTTGGGTCTGTTCCCCCAACGTGCGGTTGTGGGGGGGGAGGCGGCATGCAGCGTCACACACACTAACTATCCCCCCCCCCCCCGCACTCACGCTAATTAGCCTTGATATTATATTAATATATTAATTTGCTCCTTTTACCCCATAACCACCCTATCTACTGACGCATAGCCCCCAACGCAGTCACATCTAGAGACGGGGGGGGGGGGCGGGCGGGGGTAGAGAGTTAGGGCGGAGAGAGAAGGGGCAGAGACAGAGACACAGAGAGAGGGGCAAGAGGGAGAGGGGGGTGGAGAGGAGGAGAAGAGGGAGGGTGGGTGAGGGGGGAAAGGTGGGGCTGGAGGGGAGGAGAGAGAGAGGATGGGAGTGATGG